>NW_025919216.1:0-25002 GCF_907164915.1 Impatiens glandulifera
TTTGTTGTGGATGATAAATTGATCGATTATACAACTTACTCTTTGGGTTTTTAGAAAACAAGAGTGAAAACTTTATTCTATTTTTTATAGTCTTCTTTTTTGCTCGTATTAATTAAGCCTTGAATTTTTGTCCAAAAGGATCTTTTATAGTTCTATCTAATCCGTTTTCTCAGCCTTTAATTTAGAGTTGAAATCTGCTTTTTAATTTAGTGTTTAAGTTCCTGTCATATTCACAATTTTCTTTCTACTGGGCTCTATCGCGCAATTGCATATTGATCCTTCTGTTTCTCCATTGATCTCTATTGGGTTAATTATTAATTTTGATTTTTCTATAAACTAATCAATTTATTTTATAAATTAACCAATTTTTATGAATGTGTTACAGGATGGAGCACCAACTTTGGAACATCAGATTTGAGCCCTGCTGGTAGGCATAGGAAAAGATATGAGAATGAGATTTTTTTTTAATGAAGAAATATCCTAGTCAATGTTTGGTCTGGATTTAGTTTTAATGAGTACATGGAAAGCTTTCCACCGGCTTCGAATTCAATTTCGTTTAGGATAGGCAAAAAAAAAAAAAGACAATATATTTGAAAGTTGTGGGATGTAAATAAAAGAAATATAATAATAATTAAACTATCTATCCATCCTTTTCTCATAATTAGTTAAAATTGAGTTATATAAATTAAAATACAATTAGTTTTTTTTTCAAACACAAACACATTGAGAGGAGAAAAAGCTTGATAAAAGAATTTCGATTCTTGAGGTTTTATGTTATCGAGGCATGAACATAAAATCTATGTAATATGTTTCGATAATGTAAAATCTCAAGAAATGGTGTTTTTTGATCCAGCTTGAGCTTATTATTAGTTTCTTGAAGAAATAGTCCGTCATGCCAAGTAAATTGTTAATTTTGCTTCAATAACTTTCCGGTCATCCATCCGCCTTATCTATTCATTTCCTTCCTGAGAGTATTTCTTTTCCAAATCCCATTCGAAGAAGAAGGAGGACCTCGGACTGACCGGTACTAGCTTCTGTTTCCAGATCCAAAGATCGCGAGGCTTGACTGGATTCCTCGGTGGGAAGCGCGCGCAGCAGCTGAAGCGGAGAGAGCGTCGGAAGCCTTGAAGAAGCATTGGAATGGTGAAGAACAAGCACCGCTACAGCTGTTCTTTGTTTTCACGGTCGAGGGTGTTTGCAGCTACAATGATATGGAAAGAAATCCTATATTTGACCGAACTTTTATCAAAATCAAAATGAAACAAGGCACAAAGTTTTTTTTATTTTAAGGTTCTTTTGGATAATTCTCGGTCAAATTTTTTTTATTTGTTATTACATCTAACAAAATATTTATTAAACACTTTGAGCCTAAAAAGATTCAAATTAAAACTAGAATTTGAAGCTCTTGATCGATTTTAATTTAAAATTGGTTTTGAATTGAATATTTTCATTTTAGTTTAGTGTTTCTGTTTTTGTTTTTGTTTTTTTTTTTCATTTATGTTATTTACAAACTCATACATATGTTACATACTTTACATGGTTAAGACTTAAAATTAAACCAAAACAATGAAACAACTAATGCAAGACAATAATGAAATACGCAAAGGTAAATAACGCATAACTTTTGAATTATAGGCAAAGAAAACAAATTAAAGAGGTCAAGAAGCCTTACACATATTTGACGTTTTTTATTGTAAAAAGAAGAACCAAAAATCTTAAGAAAAAACTTTAGACAAAACCCACAATAGTTGGTATTTTTTATTGCAAAAAAGAAGCTAACCGAAAATCTTAAACAAAAACTTTAGATACAAGTGTTTTTCTTGGGTTTTGTAGATGGAAGCAAATATGAGCAGCCTAGGGACACAAAGAGTGAAAATATTTTTGGATCCTTAAGTGGTGTAGCATGAGAATTTAGGTTTTTATTTATATAGGAGAGTTAGGAAGGAAACCCTAAGCCCGAAGCTCATTAATAACAAACTTTATGTCATGACTTTAATCAATTGCTTTACACTTCTTGAATTTCGAAATTCAAGCTTCCCATCATTTTTCTTCATGACATGCTTATAAGAATTTAGGAGGGTACATATGTTTCTTCATGGTTGGAACTTGGTTCGGCTGTTGAGTTGGGTCACCGACTGAGTCCCGGACTCATTCCTTGACTTGAATTTGACTTGATTTTGATCTTAACTTGGACTTTCATTATTTCGAAATTAAGCATTTCATTTGGTGGATCTTTGGTCTTCTTCATCACTTCTTGGATCGTTAATAAATCTTGACATTCTTGAATATTTGTTATGAAATCACTTTTGACGTTAATGAATCTTGGCATTCTTGAATATTTGTTATGAAATCATTTTTGACGTGTTTTTTTATTTCACATTATCCCTACAAAATAGAAACAAACTCTTATTAATTAAAATAAAATCCTAACTAACACCTAATTATGGTAACAAACAAATTAAATCTCTAATTTGAATTAGTGAATTAACTAAGTTTTCTATATAAAATCTAACTAATTCTCTAATTTAGAAAATGATAAAAGATAAAAAAAAAAACCAATTCTTATATATCTTTATATTATCCTATTTACAAACTAATTTAATATAATTTAACAAAGTAAATTAAAATTAAACAAAATCTAATTAAAAACTATTATATATAACATTTTTCATATATATATTTATATTAGGTGTATACTAATTTTTGTTTATCATAAATTTAATCTTTTATATAACTAATTAGGTATATATTAATTTTTCAATTCAATTTCATAGTTTATATTTTTAATAAATTTCAAACTTATTGTCATTCAAAATTAAAATACGAGTTCAATGAGAAATTATTTTTAGAGCAATTGAGATTCCAATAATGATTGATTTATTATACTTAAATTATTTAAGATTTTTTTAAAATTAAAATTATCTTGAATATTAATAAAAATATGATTAACGTTTTTATTCCTCTAGCTTTTTTAATTAGTTTAGAAATTAGATTAGTTAATTAATTGCATTCTTTGAAAATAAAGTTATATCCAAAGGGGGTATAAGATTGGTCTTCTTTTTTTAAATTTTTAAAAGTTCTTAGTTAGGTTTTTTAGAAAGTTAGTTTAGTGTAGAGATTAATTAATTAATTTTGTAAATGAATAGATTTGTTAGTTAGTTTGTTAGGTGCTATTTAGGAGTTAGTTGTTTGATTTTACAATTGATTTTTATTTAATAATTTTGCATTTTTGTAGGGTTCTTGAAAAAAAAAACAAAAGGTGAAGAGTGACAGGAGGACCGAATAAGGATCCAACCAGAGAAATCAAGAAAATGTCATTCAAGTGCAGCTTTAAAATCAATTCAAAGTCAATTCAAGGTCAATTCAACCTAACAACCTAACTATTGTCCCGACCGAAGGCCCAACCGGATCCAACCGAATGATGAAATGGAGCGTCCTAAAAACATTCAAACCGTGGGACATGTGCAAGGAGGAAAAACTAGCATTTTGAATTCAAAAAGTCAAATTGGCTAATTCATAAGGTTTAAACTAAGGAAATCCGAACTTTTATCGGCCAACAAGAAAATATAAAATGTAAAGTGTAAACTATGTTTTAAAATGTCGAAATTGACTTTGTAGAGACCCAAGGGTCGTTGTGAGACATAGTTGCTTTTTGCAATTTCCCAAAAGTAATCAAGTGTAGAACTCGAAGTAATCTCTAATTGTGGTGTGTATAAGTCTAAATTATTTTCTTAATTATTTTCTTATTTTCTAAATTATATATATATTGAGTTTGAAAGAAAATATTTTCCTTTTAAATTTGATTTTTTTTTTTTGAAAATATTATAAACTAAATACCTATATTTATTGATATTTATCCATTATTCTCTCAGTATATTTGAAAGTTGTGAGATGTAAATAAAAGAAAGGAAAAAAGCTCACTTACACGTATGTACTTGTACAACTAGCTCACTTAGACGTATGTACTAATAAAAACTCATCTAAACGTACGTACTATCAAAAATTGGCTCATTTAGCCTCTTTTAGTAAACCATGATTAATTTTTATTTTTTAATTTATATATTTAATAATTAAATATTAATATATTTTCTCTCTCATTCATTTTCATTTATTACTAATAAATGAACCCTCTATATTTTATATTTTTTATAATTTTTTATTATTTCTATATGAGTATTTATTATTGATTATTTTAATTTTATTTAATTTATATGAGCATTCATCATTAATTATTTTAACTTTATATTTTTTCTTCTTTTTTATATTTTTTCTTATATTCACATTTATTATTAATTATTTTAAAATTATTTGGTCTCAATGATTGATGATTGAATATAACAATTAAAATCCTTTCAACAAAAAAAATTCTTCCACATAAAAATAAATTAATTAAAAATTAAAAATTGAATAATAATAAAAACTCATTCATCAAACACCAAAAGAGTAATAATCAAATATTAGACAAAACAATGCACCTTACTATTATAAGTCGTGAATAAAAATTAAATAAAAAATTATTAATTTCATTTTTGTTTATATTAAATTAAATATTACAGTAAAACATAAAATTCATAAATAAGTTGTTAATTTTTTTAAAAAAATAAGAATTTAAGAAATATGAGAAATAAAAACTAATATAAAAAGAAAGATTACATATCAAAGCGAAATTAATATTAAAATTTAAAAAAATAAAAAATAAATTATCTGATTTAATTAATGAAAAAGTATGAGAGAGAAAATATATTAATATTTAATTAATAAATATATAAATTTAAAAATAAAATTTAACCATGGTTAGTAAAAGAGGCTAAATAAGCCAATTTTTGATAGTACATATGTTTAAATGATCTTTTATTAGTACATACGTCTAAATGAGCTAGTTGTACAAGTACATACGTCTAAATGAGCTTTTTTCCTAAAAGAAATATAATAATAATAAACTATTTATCCATTTTTTTCTCATAATTAGTTAAAATTGAGTTATATAAATTAAAATATAATTAGTTTTTTTATTCAAACACAAACACATTGAGAGGAGAGAAAGCTTGATGAAAGAATTTCGATTCTTGAGGTTCTATGTTATCGAGGCATGAACATAAAATCTATGTAATATGTTTCGATAATGTAAAATCTCAAGGAAGGGTGTTTTTTGATCAAGCTTAAGGTTATTATTAGTTTCTTGAAGAAATAGTCCTCCATTTTACTTCAATAATTTTCCGGTCATCCATCCGCCTCATATATTCCTTTCCTTCCTGAGAGTATTTCTTTTCAAAATCCCATTCGAAGAAGGAGGACCACGGACTGACCGGTACTAGCTTCTGTTTCCAGATCTAAAGATCGCGGCAGCAAATTTGAAGACATCCCCGACGACTTCTGAAGATATAATTATTTGATTTTTTAATTTTAACTATTAAGGAATATATAGTAGTTTCAATTAAAAATAATAAATGTGCATTATTATAATCATTGTACGTACTTTATCCACATTCGTAAGCGCAGGAAATATCCAGGCGCGAGGCTTAACTGGATTCCTCGGTGGGACGCTCGCGCAGCAGCTGAAGCAGAGAGAGCGTCGGAAGCCTTGAAGAAGCGTTGGAATGCTGAAGAACAAGCACCGCTACAGCTGTTCTTTGTTTTCACGGTCGAGGATGTTTGCAGCTACAATGATATGGAAAGAAATCCTATATTTGACCGAACTTTTATCAAAATCAAATTGAAACGAGGTATAAAGTTTTTTTTCGTAGCCAATTTTAATGTTCTTTTTGGATAATTTTCAGTCAATTTTTTTTTATTCGTTATTAAATCTAACAAAAATATTTATTAAACACTTTGAGCCTTGAAAGATTCAAATTAAAACTATAATTTGAAGCTCTTTATCGATTTTAATTTAAAAATGATTTTGGTTTGATTATTTTCATTTTAGTTTAGTGTTTCTGTTTTTTTTTTTCATTTATGTTATTTACAAACTCATTAATATGTTACATACTTTACATGGTTATGACTTAAAATTAAACCAAAACAATGAAACAACTAATGCAAGACAATAATGAAATACACAAAGGTAAATCACGCATAACTTTTGAATTAAAGGCAAAGAAAACAAATTAAAGAGGTCAAGAAGCCTTATTTGGCATTTTTATTATAAAAAGAAGTTAACCGAAAATCTTAAGAAAAAACTTTAGACAAAGCCTACAATAGTTGGTATTTTTATTGCAAAAAAGAAGCTAACTGAAAATCTCAAACAAAAACTTTAGACACAAGTGTTTTTCTTGGGTTTTGTAGATGGGAGCAAATACGAGCAGCCTAGGGACACAAAGAGTGAAAATATTTTTAGATCCTTAAGTGGTGTACCATGAGAATTTAGGTTTTTATTTATATAGGAGAGTTATGAAGGAAACCCTAAGCCCAAATCCCATTAATAACAAACTTTATGTCATGACTTAATCAATTGCTTTACACTTCTTGAATTTCGAAATTCAAGCTTCCCATCATTTTTCTTCATGACATGCTTATAAGAATTTAGGAGGGTACATATGTTTCTTCATGGTTGGAACTTGGGTCGGTTGTTGAGTTGGGTCACCGACTGAGTCCCGGACTCATGCCTTGACTTGACTTTGACTTGATTTTGATCTTAACCTGGACTTGAACTTTCATTATTTCGAAATTATGCATTTCATTTTGGTGGATCTTTTGGTCTTCTTCATCACTTCTTGGATCGTTAATGAATCTTGACATTCTTGAATATTTGTTAATGAATCTTGACATTCTTGAATATTTGTTATGAAATCACTTTTGATGTGTTTTTTATTTCACATTATCCCTACAAAATAGAAACAAACTTTTATTAATTAAAATAAAATCCTAACTAACACCTAATTATGATAACAAACAAATTAAATCTCTAATTTGAATTAGTGAACTAACTAAGTTTTTTTTATATAAAATCTAACTAATTCTCTCATTTAGAAAATGATAAAAGATAAAAGACCAATTCTTATATATCTTTATATTATCCTATTTTCTAACTAATTTAATCTAATTTAACAAAGTAAATTAAAATTAAACAAAATCTAATTAAAAACTATTATATATAGGGTGGGTCGATACAGTATACCTTAATGTTTTTTTCATACCTTATACCTTAATATATAGTAGTTTCAATTAAAAATAATAATTGTGCATTATTATAATCATTGTACGTACTTTATCCACATTCGTAAGCGCAGAAAATATCCAGGCGCGAGGCTTGACTGGACTCCTCGGTGGGACACTCGCGCAGCAGCTGAAGCGGAGAGAGCGTCGGAAGCCTTGAAGAAGCGTAGGAATGCTGAAGAACAAGCACCGCTACAGCTGTTCTTTGTCTTCAAGAGGATCTTCTAGAGTTCTACTTTTTTACAAATATGATGCCCTATCTATACTCTTTCTTTTATTGTTTATATAATAATTATTTTTATTTTAGTTTAACTTTTATATATATAACTTTTTTAACATTTTATAAGAATACCTAAATTCTAAATTAAAAATTTTTTAGGCTAATAGTTTTCTTTTTTTCAAAATTTCATCTTTTCTTTTTTTAAACAGTTATAAGTTTAGTTCTATAAATTAAAAGTTTGAGCAATATGATTATAAGTTATGATTAAATTATTTTTTCTTTTGAAAAAAATATCAAACTCCGAAGTAACAAGATTTTCAATAAGTTTGATGAAAGAGTTTCGTTTATTGTAGAACTATCTTATTCAAACATATTGCAATGTTTGAATAATATAGTTTTACATGGAACGGCTCTCTTGAATCAAGCAACCAAATGAGTTCATATCATAGTTTACTAAACAAGGACGATCAATATCATAACATAAGATTCATTGAAACGAGGTACTAACGTCTGCAACTTCTTCATCTGTGAAATGAAAGAAATTTCGAATCTAAATAAGATGAAGAAAAGTATCACATTGATAATGGGATTCATCGCTTAGTCACAACCATGGAATTAAAATCATCATCATCATCCCAATCGCCGATCTCGAAACAAGCTGATTGATTTTTCATTCATTACGTACGTACAAACAGGAGGAACTTACGATCGACAAATATTTTCTCGGGGGGACAAATATACATAGTAACGTAACATTTTTTTGTCGATCAAATAAATGTATTTTCTAATTAAAATTTTACTCGGTAATTACATAAAAATACTAACAAGCACAATTACAAAATACTAACAAGCACAATAACTAAATTATTTTTGTCCATGAGTCGATACAAAATAAGACAAATTTATTCTACGAGATTCCAATTGTTGAAAATATTGCAATATTGGCTCATTTTCAATTGTTGAGAAAATATATTTCTCAACATATATAACTAAACTATCATTAATGCATTCATCTCCCATTCGATTACGCAAATCAGTCTTCACGATCTTTATTGCAGAAAAAACTTTTTCAACGGATGTAGTTGCAGCTGGTAAACTAAAGTCAACTCTATCAATCGATAAACCAATGAAAAGACTAAATGTTAAGCAAGAATTCCCAAGTCTTCAATTGAAGAAAATTGAGGATCATCCCGCAAATTAAATAAGTAAGCCCGAAATTATTGTTCTAAAAATAAATAATCACTGTCTGTAAAATCTTTGGGATAAAGTTTGTTCTAAAAATAAATAATCACTGTCTGTGAAATCTTTAGATAAAGTTTGGCAAAACGAATATCAAATTGGGAGAATGAATTTCTGGGATGAAAAAATGTTATAATTACCATTTCCATTGATATTACCATTGATAGTGTTTGATTTGGATGGAAGAAGCACTATTGATAATATTATTTGTAATGATTAATAAATTTTATATTTAATTTTTATATATTTATAAACTTTATTAATTTTTTTTATTCTTTTTCTATTATTACTCATTTAAAAAACATATAATTTATATTTAATTCTATATTTTCTTTAATTTAATATAATTCTAAATTTTATTATTTTTTTTTATTGTTTTCCTATTATTACTCATTAAAAAAATATATATAAATAAATAAATTAATTCTTCATATTAGTGTATTTACTTTGGATACAAATTTGTTGTCCTATCCATACTCTTTAATTTATTGTTTATATAATATATTTTTATTTTAGTTTAATATATATATTTTTTAAAAATATTTTAATACCTAAATTCTAGATTTTTTAGGATAACTAGTTTTTTTTTTAAATTGAAATTCAATTATACCTTTCATCCTTTTTTTTCTTAATAATTTTATAAATTAAAATTTGTAACAATATGATTAATATCAAACTCCTAGGCAATAAGATTTTCAATATGTTTGATGAAAGAGTTTCGTGTTTCTTAGAGCACTATCTTGTTCAAACATATTTTAATGTTTGAATAATATAGTGTTCCATGGAACGGCTCTCTTTGATCAAGCTTATTATTTCATTGTGGACGATAAATTGATCGATTATACAATTTACTCGTTGGGTTTCTAGAAAACAAGATTGAAAACCTTATTCCATTTTTGTAAGTCTTCTTTTTTGCTCGTATTAACTCGGCCTTGAATTTGTCTCCAAGAGGATCTTCTATAGTTCTATCTAATCCATTTTTTTAGCCTTTAATTTAGAGTTGAAATATGTTTTTTTTAATTTAGTGTTCGAGCTCATGTCACATTCACAATTTTCTTTTTTTAGGCCCTAGTCCTAGCCCTAGTAATTGCAGATTGATCATTCTATTTCTCTATTGATCTCTACTGGGTCAATCATTATAGCAGACATAAAAAAGATGAATGACATGTTTTATGAAATTAACAAAAATTTGCTTGCTTGAAGTTTTGTAAGTAAACAAATCATGCATGGATAAATTGCAAAACCTAACTACCACCATTGACCTTTAATTTGAATTGGACTTTTAATTTTTTTTATTAATGAAGAAATATCCTAGTCAGTCAATGTTGGGTTGTTTGATCAATTTAATTTAGTTTTAATGAATAGAGGGAAAGCTTTCCACAAATTTAATTTACATTTGAATTTACTCAAATCCGTTTTTCGGCCATACTCCATGCTACGAATTAAAGACCAATTAAATTATTTAACTGTTTTTAATAAGTTATATTTAAAATGATTATTAAGTTTTAAATCTATTTTATTAATGGTTAAAATTTATTATTATTATTATTATAAAATATTATCAATTTAATAATTTAATTTTAAAATAATAATTGGGTATTATATTTCAAGTACACTTTTTGTCTTGATCAGATATGTCTAAATCTACTTTCTACTCTATTATATATTTTGTAGGTTCTAAATATAACATTTCTTTTTTAATTTTATTTTAGTAAATTTTCTTATAAATTTATTTGAAAATATTTTAAACCGACTACCTAGATTCTATTCACTTTTTAATCTATCAATGGTTATAAATTGAGTTACATAATTCAAATTCTAAAATTAATTGTTTTGACTATTTACTTTTTAAATGCAATGAAAAACACGAACAAATTTAATATTGCAATGAAATCTTTGTAATATTTTTCAACAATATGGAGTTTCATAGAACGATCATCTTTGATTAAGTTTATTAGGTTTTGTTTATCATAAATCTAATATTTTATATAACTTATTATGTGTATATTCGTTTTTAACTCAATTTTATAACTTTCTTAATTAATTTCAAACTTATTGTCATTCAAAATTAATATATAGATTCATTGGGCAATTGTTTTGGAGCAATTGAGATTCTAATAATTAATAATGATTGATTTATTATATTTAAAGTATATAAGATTTTTAAAATTAAAATTATATTGAATATTAAAAAATATATGATTAATGTTTTTATTCCTTTAGTTTTTTAATTAGTTTAGAAATTAGATTAGTTAATTAATTACATTCTTTAAAATAAAGTTATAATGAAAGAGTATAAGACTTGATCTTCTCTTTTTTAATTAGGATTTTTATAAAGTTAGTTTAGTGTAGAGATTAATTAATTAGTTTTTGTATAAGAATAGATTTGTTAGTTAGTTGTTAGATGTTATTTTGGAGTTAGTTGTTTGGTTTTATAATTGATTTTTAGTCAAAAGTTTTGCATTTTTGTAGGGTTTTTGAAAAAAAAAAATGAAAAGTCTTAACGAAGTACTGAACAAGGGTCCAACCAAGAAATCAAGAAAATCCCATTTAAGTGCAGCTTTGAATTCAATTCAAAAGTCAAGGTCAATTAAATGTCAAGTCAAAGTTAATTCATGAATCCAACCGATGGACCTAACTAGTGACCAACCGAAGGCCCGATCAGATCCGACCCTAAACCCTAAACCCTAAACCGAAAGATGAAATGGAGCCTCCTAAAAGCATTCAAATTGTGAGACATGAGAAGGAGGGAAAAACTAGCATTCTGAATTTAAAATATCAAATTAGCTAATTCATAATGTGTAAACCAAGGAAATCCGAATTCTTCTACTCTCAAAATCTTGCTCTGATATCATATAAGTTTGAGATGAGCAAATTAGGAATTTGAGAATTAGATATGATGCAATTAAAAAGTAGCAGTTAATACTTTCATTAACATAGAAAATAAATATAGACCTTAAACTATTTTAATTTAAATAATCTTTCATTTTGTAATAAAATAATGTTAATTAATTTAAAGATAAAATAATATTGAAACATATACTTTATGAAATAAGTTTGATTTTTTAAGCCCGAGTTGAAACGTATTACTTTGATGACTATATCCTCAAGACTAGAGATTTAGGAACTAATTTATTTTTTGTGATTTAATAATGTTATAAGAAAATAATTGTTTATTTTATAATAATCGTTATTATTATTTAAATTGAGTTTAACATAAAGATTTTCAAATATTTTATTTGTTTTTACACTTAATGATCATAATTCAAACAAAATCAAGATAAATAATAATTAATTAATTATATTCTATTACTAAAACAAAATCTAAATAGATAATTTCATCATTTTTTTTCTTATTTTTATCTTTTTGACATTTATCTCGATATGTATTTTCTACTTTATTATATATATATATATATATATATATATATATTTATTGAGTTTGAAAGAAAATATTTTCCTTTTAAATTTGATATATCAATATATTAGAAAGTTGTGGGATGTAAATAAAAGAAATATAATAATAATTAAACTATCTATCCATCTTTTTCTCATAATTAGTTTAAATTGAGTTATATAAATTAAAATACAATTAGTTTTTTTTTCAAACACAAACACATTGAGAGGAGAGAAAGCTTGATGAAAGAATTTCGATTCTTGAGATTCTATGTTATCGAGGCATGAACATAAAATCTATGTAATATGTTTCGATAACGTAAAATCTCAAGGAAGGGTATTTTTTGATCAAGCTTATTATTAGTTTCTTGAAGAAATAGTCCGCCATACCAAGTAAATTATTAATTATGCTTCAATAACTTTCCGGTCATCCATCCGCCTCATCTATTCCTTTTCTTTCCTTCCTGAGAGTATTTCTTTTCCAAATCCCATTCGAAGAAGAAAGAGGACCATGGACTGACCGGTACTAGCTTCTGTTTCCAGATCCTGAAGACATCCCCACGACTTCTGAGTTCTGAAGATATAATTATTTGATTTTTTAATTTTAACTATTAAGGAATATACAGCTGTTCTTTGTTTTCACGGTCAAGGGTGTTTGCAGCTACAATGATATGGAAAGAAATCCTATATTTGACCAAACTTTTATCAAAATCAAAATGAAACAAGGCATAAAGTTTTTTTTTTCGTAGCCAATTTTAATGTTCTTTTGGATAATTCTCAGTCAAATTTTTTTATTCGTTATTAAATCTAACAAAAATATTAATCAAACACTTTGAGACTAGAAAGATTCAAATTAAAACTATAATTTGAAACTCTCGATCGATTTTAATTTAAAAATGATTTTGGTTTGATTATTTTCATTTTAGTTTGGTGTTTCTGTTTTTTTTTTTCATTTATGTTATTTACAAACTCATACATATGTTACATACTATACATGGTTAAGACTTAAAATTAAACCAAAACAATGAAACAACTAATGCGAGACAATAATGAAATACGCAAAGGTAAATCACGCATAACTTTTGAATTAAAGGCAAAGAAAACAAATTAAAGAGGTCAAGAAGCCTTCCACATATTTGACGTTTTTTATTGTAAAAAGAAGTTAACTGAAAATCTTAAGAAAAAACTTTAGACAAAACCCACGATAGTTGGTATTTTTTATTGCAAAAAAGAAGCTAACCGAAAATCTTAAACAAAAACTTTAAACACAAGTGTTTTTCTTGGGTTTTGTAGATGGGAGCAAGTATGAGCAGCCTAGGGACACAAAAAGTGAAAATATTTTTGGATCCTTAAGTGGTGTACCATGAGAATTTAGGTTTTTATTTATATAGGAGAGTTAGGAAGGAAACCCAAAGCCCATTAATAATAAACTTTATGTCATGACTTTAATCAATTGCTTTACACTTCTTGAATTTCAAAATTCAAGCTTCCCATCATTTTTCTTCATGACATGCTTATAAGATTTTAGGAGGTACCCATGTTTCTTGGGTCGGTTGTTGGGTTGGGTCACCGGTTAGGCCCCTTAATTAGACTCATGTCTCTCCTTGCCTTTGACTTGATTTTGATCTTGACATGGATTTGGACTTTCATTATTTCGAAATTAGGCATTCTTTGTCGTGTTTTTTATTTCACATCATTCCTACAAAATAAAAACAAACTTTTATTAATTAAAATAAAATCCTAACTAACACCTAATTATGCTAACAAACAAACTAACTCTGTAATTTGAATTAGTGAACTAACTAACTTTTCTATATAAAATCTAACTAATTCTCTAATTTAGCAAATAATTAAAGATAAAATACCAAGTCTTATATCTATTTACATTATCCTATTTTTCTAACTAATTTAATCTAATTTAACAAAGCAAATTAAAATTAAACAAAATCTAATTAAAAACTATTATATATAACATTTTTCATATATATTTATATATATATATATATATATTATATAAGGTGATTTAGATAATTAAAATGCTTAAATATTCTAAGTAAAATAAAAAAAATTTGAGTGTTCTCCAAATTAACACCTTAACTTATTAAAATCTGGAATCATTTATTTCTTGAAAATTAAATTATTTCATAATAGTTATTCTTTTTCAAAATATAAATTATAAAAATTTGGGGTGTAAAAAGGAGTGTCTAACCGAACTTAAACACCTCTCAAATTAGTCAAATTATGCCACTATAAGGAATAAAGTAGTCTTAATGAATTTCCTATATGAGTTTCACATTATATAAAAACAATTAATATCAATAATTTCAAATATATATTTTTATTTGTTTTATTAGTCATTTATTTTTTAAAACCCATATTCTATTCCCCACAAATAAGTTGCTAATTGTGTTCCTCATCTCTAATAAACTTTAAGTTATAATTATATTAATATTTTAATGGATTAAAATGAATGATTTAATTATTAAAGTAATACTGAATAATAAAAATATAAAACTCTGATGCAATAATATTTTCAATAAATTTAATGAAAAGTTTCTTTTCTTGAAGCAATATCTTATTCAAACATATTGTAATGTTTGAATGATATAGCCTTTCATGCAACGTATTTTTTGATCAAGCTTATTAATTTATTGTGAACGTTAAATTGATCTATTATACAAAATACTCTTTGGGTTTCAAAAAAATAAGAGTGAAAGTCTTATTCTATTTTTTACTCGTTGGCTTATTAACTCAGCCTTGAATTTGTCTTCAAGAGGATTTCTAGAGTTCTACTTTTGTTACAAATATGATGCCCTATCTATACTCTTTCTTTTATTGTTTATATAATAATTATTTTTATTTTAGTTTAACTTTTATATATATAACTTTTTAAACATTTTATAAGAATACCTAAATTCTAAATTAAAATTTTTTTAGGATAATAGTTTTCTTTTTTCAAAATTTCATCTTTTCTTTTTTTAAACAGTTATAAGTTTAGTTCTATAAATTAAAAGTTTGAGCAATATGATTATAATTAGTTATGATTAAATTATTTTTTGTTTTGAAAAAAATATCAAACTCCGAAGCAACAAGATTTTCAATAAGTTTGAGGAAAGAGTTTCGTTTATTGTAGAACTATCTTATTCAAACATATTGCAATGTTTGAATAATATAGTTTTACATGGAACGACTCTCTTGAATCAAGCAACCAAATGAGTTCATATCATAGTTTACTAAACAAGGACGATCAATATCATTGAAACGAGGTACTAACGTCTGCAACTTCTTCTTCTGTGAAATGAAAGAAATTTCGAATCTAAATAAGATGAAGAAAAGTATCACATTGATAATGGGATTCATCGCTTAGTCACAACCATGGAATTAAAATCATCATCATCATCCCAATCGCCGATCTCGAAACAAGCTGATTGATTTTTCATTCATTACGTACGTACAAACAGGAGGAACTTACGATCGACAGTGAGATCTCCGCAGAAATTGGAATCGCCGATCTATTTTCGTTCTCCAAAAACAAGATAAGCGAACACACACGGCGTGAGCTTTCCAATCGAACAAGACTAGTTCTCCGATATATATTCAATCAAGGCCAATCGAACCAGACTAGATCTCTGAACTAGTTAGTTGAAGATCAGTCTCCAAGAAAATGATGTTCAAAAAAGGGGTCTTCTTGATTTATCAAGTATTATTTCTTTATATTATGATAATTATTAGGATTTTATTCATTTTAGGGTTTATTATTTTCATCCAAATTATTTACATTTAAGCAAACGGCAACAGTAATAAGAATCTGTTGTCAATCTTTGTTATAAAATGATTAAGTTTAATCTTTTATTTCTAAAACTTATAAATCAAATAATTCTTATTTATTATTATATTATAAATTATAAATTATAAAATCGAATCAATACTCAAATAAAAGATATTTATTATGTTTTTTTTTATCCATCGGCTCCACAATTTCAAGGAACGATGTTTTCTCAAATAAAATTAATTAGATTTTTTTTTTTTAATTAGTTAGTTTAGTTTAGAATTAGTTATTTGACCTTACAATTAATTTCTTAATTAACTTTGTTCTTATTTGTACGGAATTTTAAAAATAGAAAATTCCATAATCATAAGTGAAAGAAGGCTAAGTTTCAATCAAGATCCATGTTGAATTCAAAAAAAAAAATGGCACAAAACAATGAAAGTGTTTTCAAAATTTAAGAATCAATATCAATGTCAAGTCAAGGTATGAACTCAACCGAGAGACCCAATCAATGACCCGATCAAAGATCTGACCAAATATCCGACCCAAAATCCAACCAATAAGAACGCATGGAGCCTCCTAGAACTCTCTAGACGTGAGCCATGAAGGAGGGAAAACACTTTCCATTTGAATTCAAGGATAAATAATTAGGAGTGACCATAATTTGGGTTTACCCAAACCCAAACCCAAACCCAAGAAATTAATTTGGGTTGGGTTTGGGTTACCCAAATTACCCAAATTATATAAATTTAATTTAATTCTCTATTATTAATCCAATATAAATTAATCATCTTCCAACTTTAAGTCGAACACGTTTTTAACATGTTTAACACTTTTTTCACACGTTTAACACATTTTTAACATTTTTAACACGTTTTCACACTTATAACATGTTTTTTACACGTTTTCACATTTTTGGCACGTTTAACACGATTTTAACATGTTTTTAACATGTTTAACAAATTTTCACACTAATAATACGTTTTTTACGTTTTTGTCACGTTTTTTACATGTTTAATACGTTTAACACGTTTTGACAAGTTTAACATGTTTTTCACGTTTTTGGCACGTTTAACACGTTTTTGACATATTTAACACGTTAATATGGTTTTCACGTTTTTGACACGTTTAACACGTTTTTGATATATTTAACATGTTTAATACGTTTTCACACGTTTAACATGTGTTCACGTTTTTGGCATGTTTAACACGTTCTTGACATATCTGACACATTTTTCACACGTTAACACGTTTTTCATATTTTTGTCACGTTTAACACGTTTTTGGCTCATTTAACACATTTTTAGGACATTTAACACGTTTTGGTACGTTTTTTGCACACATTTTTCACGTTTTTGACACATTTTTAGCACGTCTAACACGTTTTTGACATTTTAACACGTTTTGCACATTTAACATATTTTTGACATGTTTAACATGTTTTTTGGCACGTTAACACATTTTTGGCACGTTTTTAGCATGTTTAATACGTTTTTTCACATTTTTAGCACGTTTAATACGTCTTTCACGTTTTGGCACATTAAACATATGGAAAACGTATTAAACATATCAAATTTGTGAGAAACATGTTAAACGTGTCAAAAACGTGTTAAACGTGTCAAAACGTGCAAAAAATGTGGAAAATGTGTTAAACGTGTCAAAACGTGTTAAACGTGTTAAACATGTTAAAAACATGTTCAAACGTGTCAAGAATGTGAAAAACGTGAAGATTATGCTAAACGTGTCAAAAACGTGTTAAACGTGCTAAAAACGTGTCAAACGAATAAAAATATGTTAAATGAGTCAAATACATGTTAAATGAAAAATAATAATAATTTGGGTTACCCAACCCATATTAGTAAATAATATGGATTGGGTTATGGGTTGGGTAAATTTAATTTGGGTTGAATATGAGTTGGGTAATACGGGTTAGGTTTACCCGTTTGTTCACTCCTATAAATAATTAATGACATCGTAACCATGAAATGCTTTATTCTGATTGGCTAAATCATGTAATCGCACCTCATTTGATGACATGGTCAAATGGAGAGCCCTGCCACATCAAAAGATCATGAGTTTTCTGTCACATGTGTTACTTAGAGAACAAAAAAAAAAAAACCATGACATTTTACTTCCAGTTCCATTAGACTAGGTAGAGTTATATGGAGAGATAACAAACAATAATAATAATAATAATAATAATAATAATAATAATAATAATAATAATAATAATAATAATAATAATAATAATAATAATAATAATAATAATAATAATAATAATAATAATAATAATAATAATAATAATAATAATAATAATAATAATAATAATCCTGCCTATTTAATCTCAACTTCTAGCTTTGAGTGCCTTAGGGAGAGAAGAGAGCCCTTTAATTGCATTTAGCTATTAATGTCGACCGAGAACTCAAAGCAGTGTCATCTAAGCGTAGAGAAACTATTATAGGTTGATAGAAAGTCTCAAATGTTTGTTAGAAGCGTTCTCAAGTGTTTGTTAGTCATAAAATAATTTTTAATAAATGGTTAATTTATCCTATCAATATTATTATTATCTCTATATAGATTATTTGTTTAAAATAATTTGAAAAACATGAGACTGAATAAAATATAAAAAAAAAAAAAAATAATATAACACAATATTCATGGGAAACCCAAAATTATTTGAAAAATGTACCAACAAAATTGTATGTTATGGATCGGTCATTTATTTGAAATTGGGTTTAAATTTGATAATTTCTTGCACCCTTAAAAGAATTTGAGACAAGAAATACTCACTTTTAGATAATAAAATAAATTCCTCTACTTCTTCTTCTTCTTCTTCTTCTTCTTCTTCTTCTTCTTCTCTCTTTCTTCTTCTTCTTCTTCTTCTTCTTCTTGTTCTCTTTCTTTTCTTTTTTCAGTTTCAGGCAAGAGGAGGTTCTTTTTGTTCTTCTCATCAGCAGTATAATCATTGCATTGCATTGCATTGCAGATGTTTAATATTAATTTAATTAAATAATTTTTTAATTTGGTTCATGCATGCAGTTTTAGTGAAGAAATGTTCGAGGAAAGCGTTTCTGTTCTTCTTAGAGCTTTGTGGCTAAAGCCGCCTCCAAAGGTACTGGTGCAAGAATATGATCAGCAGCAGTCGACAGAGAATAGATATTCCAGCACTTACGGGGAGGACGCCGACGCCGACGCCGACGCCGACGCCGCCTCCGATGAAGAAGAAGAATTAGAAGAAGAGGAACAATATTATTTTGAAGACGACTACTATCCATCCAACATTATTATCAGACAACGCAGGTACATAAATAAATACAAGGGTTATGTTACCACAGGTAGAGTTAAACGCTAGCTAGCTACTGAATGAATGAATGAATGAATCTCATGAAGCAAGAAGAACTCTGTAGTCTCTTGAAAACTTATCTTAATATGAATTTTATAGTTTGGTTTTCTAATTTGTTGGTCATACTTAATTACTTTTTTCTTCAAAATGATAATGATGATGATGATTGTTGCGATTAAATTAATTAATTAATTAATTAATTAATTAATTAATTAATAGGGGATTGACTTCCCGATGATAAGAGTCACCAATATCCTTTCCTTGGCCCTAATTAAGCCCGGAACCAGCTAACCCGACCGACGACCACCACCGATTTCAGAGGATGTCTTGTCTTGTCTCGTCTTGGCTTAAGACAATCAGATAATAATAATCAATACAGCTGCTGCAGCAGCAGCAGCAGCCGGATATGATTCCTAAATCAAACAACAACTCAACTAAAATTAACATTAATTTCATATAAAATTAATAATCCCAACACAAATTAAATTAATGAAATAAAGACAGAACAGAAGAAGAGACGGTTGTATGTTGAAAAAAAAAAAATAAATTAATATATCCTGTAATTCTGGCAAAGAAAATACTTAAGCTGATAACAAGGATCCTATCACTAGTCCAACGTGGTCAATGAGGAAAAACGAAATAGGAAATTTGGCAACACTGAGAAACCGGATGAAGAAGCTATTTTTCCAAATTAATAAACAAGAGATTACGATACCCCATGAAAGAAATGATCAATTGAATGCTCAGTTCAACTTCACTATCTAAAGAATTTAAATCTCTTCAACAAAGACCTATATGATGAAGTGATCAAGTGGACGGTTGACGCCATGAAGGAAATTTCGAAACGTAATAAAACAAAGGTGTACACAATCATGAGAAACCCAAACAAAACCCGGCAAGAAGGAAATGCGTGGAATGGAAATGCCATGAGCAATCCATAAAAGGGAAAATTTCCATATAGACACCTTATTACCAAAGGTAATTACACTTGATCACCCGCACCGGTCTGAGCTCCCACCAGAAATTGAAGAAAAAATGCGTAAAGGCATGGGAGTTTGTCATAGTTGGTCACTTTATGGGCAACATGAAGGCACCATTTGCTGAGGTTAAAGGAACGTTGATGGTTCAGTGGGAATCCTCTGGTCTGGAGAGGATCACAATCAATGATCACGGATTCTACTTTCTATCCTTCAGGAATGGAAGCGAAATAAAGTCGATCTTAGAGAGCGAGCATACTTTTATCAGGGGAAAAAGATTCAAGTTGTACAAGTGGAGCGATGAACTTAAAACTAATCATAGACCGCCTGAACTTGAACAAATCTGGGTGAATCTCAAGAATGTTCCACCACACATGTGCAACCCAATGGGCCTGGCCTATATTTCAAGCATTATAGGCAAACCACTTATGTTTGACCCAGCAATAGAAGGCTACGAGCGTGCATCTGTGGCCAGAGTTAGTGTCGAAATCCATCCAAGTAGCTCTCTTCCAATCAAGCTTGAACTTAAAGATAGACTGGGAAATTTATTTGACATTGGAGTACAATACGAATGGAAACCAACTCAATGTATATGGTGTAACACTTTCACACACGCTACGAATAAATGTCCAGTCAATAATAATCTAAAATTGAAGGCCAATAACAACACTCAAGTAGGCGGTATCAATGACTCTAACCAGGCTCAAGTTGAGAGAAATGTGAACAAGTCTGAACTTAACAACAATGAACGTATGAGGATGATAAGATGGGAAACCAAAAGCAAGAACAGATAAGGGTAAGGAGGAAGATAGGAAAAATAATGAAGTGGGTAAGGGTACAAGCTGGCCCTACTAACGTTGATCCTATTGGTCATGTTCAGGGCGCCGGTCCTAGGGATTCTATTTTCTCAAGAATAGGTCCGGTTCAAAACGTCGGTCCTAGTCAGGGTATCGGTCCTGATAAAGCGGGACATAGACACACCGGTCCTAGAGCTTCTCATAAATCTACAGTTCCTAGCCATATTGACCATATTAAGCCCGGTCCTGGACTTACTGATCATTAAACTACTCAAGCTACCGAACTTGCTACTACCGGTCCTGATGAAAAATGTGCAACCATTGCTGATCCCGGCTATATTGGTCCTTATACTGGCACAAGTCCTATTATTGTGGATGATACTATTGTTGATCCTAACTCCACCGGTCCCAATACTAATCAAAGAACTGGTCTTGATGCAACTACATGTCCTGGTTCTAAAGTTTCTGGAATTTAAAGATCTATGGGGCGGAGAATACTTGGCCCATATGAAACAAGCAAAATTGATTTTGAAGGCACTCCAATAGGTCGTGAGTCCACTCTTCACAGTTCTAGGAATGCAAGTAGGAACCGACAAAACAATGTCATCAAAATTTGAAATGACCCGATCCTTGGGCTCAGAGCCACCTTTCGAGATGATGAATATGAGAATCCTAGAACAAGTAATAAAGAAGCTCTTGAGAATGGACTGGAAAATCTTGGGTTTTGTGAAATCAAAAGATCAAGTGCAGAAGAAGACAATTTGGTCTTGAATAGGTTAGTGAGCCTTAGTTCTGAAGTAGGGCGAATTAAAATCGATAACAGACATGAATCCAGTAGTGAAGAGGTTCAAAGTCAAAAAAGACCTACTAAAGTAGAACAAGATGAAAACCGAAGACAAAGCAAAAAGATCCTGGATTTAGAAGTCACTAACTCTATCACGGGAGAAGATGAGATCTATATGAGGCAACCCTCACTCAATGACAATAGTATTCTATTTAATCAAACTGTAGCCATTGAGGATAGTGAGGCAAGTGATGCTTATGATTTCTCTGATGAAGAAGTCTAGGACAGTCTGGAAAGTCAGGAACCCAACACTTATATCCATTCATGAATATAGTGACATGAAACATAAGGGGACTCAATGACCTTTGAAAGATTCCTCATTTTATTTTCTGTCCGTGACAAAACCTTTGAAAGATGTTATTTAACGTACCTTTTCAATGATAGCCAGATTGTTGAGGTCGTTGATTAGTTGTTGACAAACCATTAGATCAGCCACGGCAGCCATTGGAGAATCGGGGATTTTGTTGAGAAGGAATAAGGGTTTGCCCGTGTAGATAAGATAAAACAGGAATTCTAAAGAACCTCTTTCGATAGAAGGCGAATAAGAAAAGCCCCCATGGCTCTGTAGAGAGAAAATTCAGGGAAGGAAAGAATAGAGCCCTAAAATGAAACTCAGAAGAAGATGATGATGAAAAAATAACCGTTTTTTTTATAAATTAGTTATTTAGTTATTTTAACAGATTATAAATATTATTAATTTAATATTTTATTTCAAAAACTTAAATAATTATTATTTATTTTTCTATCATTACTTTTAATTTATTTAAAAAGACAAAGTATTAACATAAAAAAATATTTAATAAGTTATCAACTCATAAATATTCAAGAAGAACGATTAACTCCCCTCCTCCACACACTCAAATGATTTTTTCTGAATAAATTTCAGAAAACGTCATAATAATACTACGATTAATAAATGTTCGACGATTTTTCTTCAACCAGATAGTGCACCAAAAATAATTGGAATGATAACTAAAATATGTAGGTCACATCAAGTTAAACTTCTCAACAACTATCCAAAAGACTACACAAAAGTAATGCTCCACAAAAGACTACAAATACTAGTCACGCCTCGATAATTCAAAAGTGAGTTGCTGATTCAACCTTTTCGTGACACATACGACTAGCCATAATACACTTTTTTTTATGCAGATATCATTCATTAGAATTCTATAATGAATAACACTCAATTCAAAGAACGAGATCTTAGATGAAATCTTTGACTTCCAATATATTTCCCAACAAAAATTATATAGAATCATCTTAACGAACAACTTGTAGTAATGCCCAACATAAAAACTATATATATTCTCCTGCAAACGCATAACGTCTTATTCAGACGGTAACACTTGTTTGCGTTTTATCAAAAGTAAAACTCTATTATGAGACGAAATCTTCGTAATGTAATTATTCTTTTTTTATTTCAAATTCGACTAGAAAAACCACTATATTGAGAATTAAACATTGTTTTAACTATGACATTTCTACCTATACTAAATATAGTAATGGAATATGAGCTAGACTTATAAAATCTAATTCAATACTAATAAATAAATATATTATTAGATAATTTTTATTTAAATGTTTGATAACATATTTATTTAAATCTACTTTCTACTCTATTATATATTTTTTGGTTTGAAATATAATAATTTTCTTATTTACTTGATTTTTGTTTTTAAATTTATTTTAAAATAATTTAAATTAAATATTTCGACTCTATCCATTTTTTTTATTAGCACAAAAATCTATGTAATATATTTCAACTACGCGAGGTTAAATATTAATCTATATTTTTTATATTTTAAACTAAATACCTATTCTATTTATTTATTTTTCTCTAAATCAAAATAAAAGAGTTTTCTTAAAACAACAACCAAGAATGCAAATTTTCAATAGGCTGATGAAAGAACTTCGTTTCTTGAATCTTGATATCAGGTTTCATCATTATTTGATCAAGCTTATTAGATTATTGTCTACAATAACTCTAATTTATTATTAACTTAATTATTAGTTATATATCTCTAATATCTTCTTTATTGCAAAGGATTTTTTTAGAGTTTTAATTATTTTTTTTTATCAAGATTAGATTTATTTAAATATTAATTTTTTTTTTATATTTTAAAACTTCATAATATTTAGAACATATGAGAAAAAAAATAGACATCATTGATATTCAATTTTGAAAATCTCAATTTAGAATAAACATGGATTGATATCTTTGACATGAAATTCTTTTCACAATATTATGTATACTATGCAACAATCAACGTATCATTCATATAAATTAACAAACAAAAAGGTAATTCAGTGATAAAAGTCAACTTAAAACACCTAAAGGTCATGGGTTCGATTTTATTTGGAAGCGCTTTGAGTTTAAAGTGAGGGTCATGACTATGGGGTGTCATTCTAGTTCTCCTATAATTTCCAAAAAAGAGTAACAGAAAAATAAAATACTCATCATCAAGGCTTGACATAAACACAACAATCATAATTGCATTTTCTATAATCAATTTTCAATCATGTATTAGTCAAACCGTTTGTATCATTGTCTTGGAGACTTTTTTAACCCATACAACGATTTCTTCAATTTGCACATCAAATGTTCACGTCCAAGTTGAGTGAACTCTTCTGATTGCTTCATATAAATTTGCTCCTCCAAATCACAATGCAAAAAAAGTTTTAACATCCATCTACTCTAAATAAAAATCACAATTGACTACTAACGCAAGCACTACCCTGATTGAAGTATGTCTTACCACTGGAGAATTTTATTTATCATAATCTATCCCATTATACTGCGAATTTTTTTTTGTAACAAGTCGTGCATTAAAATTTTTCTTTTTCTTTTTTTGATATTGTTGGTTTCTTCTAACAAACCCATTTACACCAAATCACTTTTTTACCCTCAGGAATCTCAGCTAGCTCCCACGCCTGGTTCTTTTGCAAAGACTCCATCTCCTCAATCATCGCACCCATTCATTTATCTTCACTTGACTCATAATAGTTTGCTGAAAGATTACTGGATCATCAATATTGATAAGTAGTGCGAACGAAACTATGTCTTCAAAACCAAATCTATTAGAAGGCTTCACATTAATCGTATTTATCTATCTCTAACTAGTCTGTAATCTTGTAAACCATTTGTATCACAACATTCAGAAGCCGAATTTGAACTTTCATCCCTATTAGATATCACTAAAGGCGGTTCCAAATTTATCTCAACCCTATCAGATTCAACTAAGAGTTCTTCTAAATCTTATCA
>NW_025919217.1:0-50077 GCF_907164915.1 Impatiens glandulifera
ACAAGGCATAAAGTTTTTTCGTAGACAATTTTAATGTTCTTTTGGATAATTCTCATTCAATTTTTTTTTATTCGTTATTAAATCTAACAAAAATATTTATTCAACACTTTGAGCCTAGAAAGATTCAAATTAAAACTATAATTTGAAGCTCTTGATCGATTTTAATTTAAAAATGATTTTGGTTTGATTATTTTCATTTTAGTTTGGTGTTTCTATTTTTTTTTTCATTTATCTTATTTACAAACTCATACATATGTTACATACTATACATGGTTAAGACTTAAAATTAAACCAAGACAATGAAACAAACTAATGCAAGACAATAATGAAATACGCAAAGGTAAATCACACATAACTTTTGAATTAAAGGCAAAGAAAACAAATTAAAGAGGTCAAGAAGCCTTACACATATTTGACGTTTTTTATTGTAAAAAGAAGTTAACTGAAAATCTTAAGAAAAAACTTTAGACAAAACCCACAATAGTTGGTATTTTTTATTGCAAAAAAGAAGCTAACAGAAAATCTTAAACAAAAACTTTAGACACAAGTGTTTTTCTTGGGTTTTGTAGATGGGAGCAAATATGAGCAGCCTAGGGACACAAAGAGCCAAAATATTTTTGGATCCTTAAGTGGTGTACCATGAGAATTTAGGTTTTTATTTATATAGGAGAGTTAAGATGGAAACCCTAAGCCCTAATCCCAAAGCCCATTAATAACAAAATTTATGTCATAACTTTAATCAATTGCTTTACACTTCTTGAATTTCGAAATTCAAGCTTCCCATCATTTTTCTTCATGACATGCTTATAAGAGTTTAGGAGGGTACATATGTTTCTTCATGGTTGGAACTTGGGTCGGTTGTTGAGTTGGGTCACCGACTGAGTCCCGGACTCATGCCTTGAATTGACTTTGACTTGATTTTGATCTTAACCTGGACTTGGACTTTCATTATTTCGAAATTAGGGATTTCATTTGGTGAATCTTTTGGTCTTCTTCATCACTTCTTGGATCGTTAATGAATCTTGGTATTCTTGAATATTCGTTATGAAATCACTTCTTGGCGTGTTTTTGATTTCACATCATTCCTACAAAATAAAAACAAACTTTTATTAATTAAAATAAAATCCTAACTAACACTAATTATGCTAACAAACAAATTGAATCTCTAATTTGAATTAGTTAACTAACTAAGTTTTCTATATAAAATCTAACTAATTCTCTAATTTAGAAAATGATAAAAAACAAAAAAAAACAAGTGTTATATATCTTTATATTATCATATTTTATAACTAATTTAATCTAATTTAACAAAGTAAATTAAAATTAAACAAAATCTAATTAAAAACTATTATGTATAACCTTTTTCATATATATATATATATATATATATATATATATATATATATATATATATATATATATATATATATATATATATATATATATTAAGTGTATACTAATTTTTGTTTATCATACATCTAATCTTTTATATAACTTATTAGGTATATACTAATTTTTCAATTCAATTTTATAATTTATATTTTTAATAAATTTCGAACTTATTGTCATTCAAAATTAACATTCAATGGGCAATTATTTTTAGAGCAATTGAGATTCCAATAATGATTGATTTATTATACTTAATTTATTTAAGATTTTTTTTAATTAAAATTATCTTGAATATTAATAAAAATATGATTAAAATTAGATGAGTTAATTAATTGCATTCTTTAAAAATAAAGTTATATCCAAAAGGGGTATAAGAATTGGTCTTTTTTTTTAATTTTTAAAAGTGCTTAGTTAGGTTTTTTAGAAAGTTAGTTTAGTGTAGAGATTAATTAATTAGTTTTTGTAAATGAATAGATTTGTTAGTTAGTTTAATAGGTGTTATTTAGGAGTTAGTTGTTTGATTTTATAATTGATATTTATTTAACAATTTCGCATTTTTGTAGGGTTCTTGAAAAAAACCAAAAGGTAAGAGTCGGAGGACCGAATAAGGATCCGACCTAGAATTCAAGAAAATGTCATTCAAGTGCAGCCGACCGAGAATTCAAGAAAATGTCATTCAAGTGCAGCTTTGAAATCAATTCAAGGTCAAGTCAAAGTTAATGCATGGATCCAACCGATGGACCTAACTATTGTTCCGACCGGATCTGACTGAGGATCCAACCGAATGATGAAATGGAGGCTCCTAAAACATCCAAATCGTGGGACATGTGTAAGGAGGAAAAACTAGCATTTTGAGTGGGACATGTGCAAAGAGGAAAAACTAGCATTTTGAGTTCAAAAAGTCAAATTGGCTAATTCATAAGGTTTAAACTAAGGAAATCCGAATTCTTATCGGCCAACAAGAAAATATAAAATGTAAAGCGTAAACTATGTTTTAAAATGTCGAAATTGACTTTGTAGAGACCCAAGGGTCGTTGTGAGACATAGTTGCTTTTTGCAATTTCCCACAAGTAATCAAGTGTAGAATTCGAAGTAATCTCTAATTGTGGTGTGTGTACGTCTAAATTATTTTCTTAATTTTATAAAAAAAATGGTGGTGACTCTGTAGTGGTAAGGTTGAAAAAAATCAAAATAGACATACGACGACTTCCCATTAAAAACCACAATATCTCCCAAATTCGCCGGGTGGTAAGTTATTAAGTCATCTATAAAGTCTCGGTTTTAAATTTAAATTTTCGATCAAGTACAAAATTCGTACTCCTCACAAAATAAAAAACAATACACATGGTTAAACTTCTAGAACAATTTAAACTTGGCGATTTTCTAATCGCCCACCATCCCTATTATCATCTTTATTGACTGTTTTTAGATTTGGATCATATTTATCTAGCTATTATTTTTTTATATTTTAAACCTCTACAGTATTTAAAACATGAGAAAAGATAACATGATCGCTATTCAATTTTGAAAATCTCAAAACAAAAAATTGTTTAGGACAGGAAAAAAAAAGCAATTTTGTTGAAACATATTGCATAGATTGAATAGCTAAGGAGATGGTTAAGAAATTTAAGTATTCTACTATTAACCATTAGGACATTTCAAACTTTATTAATATTTTTTATTCTTTTCATATTATTACTCATTTAAAAAACATATAAATAAATAAATAAAAAGAAATAATTAGTCAAAATAAAAAATATTAATAAGTTTTATATTTAATTCTATATATCTTTAATTTAATATAGTTCTAAATTTAATTAATTTTTTTTATTCTTTTCCTATTATTACTCATTTAAAAAATATATAAATAAATCAATTAATTCACTTCATATTGATATTGTTTATATAATATAGTGTATTTACTTTGGTTACAAATTTGTTTTCCTATCCATACTCTTTAATTTATTGTTTATATAATATTTTTTTATGTTAGTTTAATATATATAATATATATATATATATATATATATTTATTAAAAATATTTTATACAAAATACCTAAATTCTAGATTTTTTAGGCTAACTATTTTTTTTTATTGAAATTCAGTTATACATATTCATCCTTTTTTTTCTTAATCAGTTATAAGTTAAATTCTATAAATTAAAAGTTGTAGCAATGATTAATATCAAACTCCTAATCAATAAGATTTTCAATAAGTTTGATGAAAGAGTTTCGTTTCTTGGAGCGCTATCTTGTTCAAACATATTATAATGTTTGAATAATATAGTGTTCCATGGAACGGCTCTCTATGATCAAGCTTATTATTTTATTGTAGATGATAAATTGATCGATTATACAACATACTCGTTGGGTTTCTAGAAAACAAGAGTGAAAACCTTATTCCATTTTTGTAAGTTTTCTTTTTTGCTCGTATTAACTCGGCCTTGAATTTGTCTACAAGAGGATCTTCTATAGTTCTATCTAATCTATTTTTTCAGCCTTTAATTTAGAGTTGAAATCTGTTTTTTTTTTTTATTTAGAGTTCTAGCTCATGTCACATTCACAATTTTCTTTCTTCTAGGCCCTTTCCCTAACCTGTGTAATTGCAGATTGATCCTTCTATTTCTCTATTGATCTTTACTGGGTCAATCATTATAAGAGACATAAAAAAGATGAATGACATGTGTTTATGAAATTAACAAAGATTTGCTTGCTTGAAGTTTTGTAAGTAAACAAATCATGCATGGATAAATTGCAAAACCTAACTACCATTGACCTTTAATTTGAATTGGACTTTTTAATTTTTTTTATTAATGAAGAAATATCCTAGTCAGTCAATGTTGGTTGGGTTGTTTAGTCAATTGGATTTTGTTTTAATGAATAGAGGGAAAGCTTTCCACAGGTTTAATTTACATTTGAATTTACTGAAATCCGTTTTCCGGCCATACTTCATGCTAAGAATAAAGAGGCCAATTAAATTATTTAACTGTTTTTAATAAGTTATATTTAAAAAGATTATTAAGTTTTAAATCTATTTTATTAATAGTTAAATTTTATTATTATTATTATTATTATTATAAAATATTATCAATTTAATAATTTAATTTTAAAATAATAATTGTGTATTATATTTCAAGTTAGATTAGTTAATTAATTACATTCTTTAAAATAAAGTTATAATGAAAGGGTATAAGACTTGTTCTTCTCTTTTTTAATTATTAAAAGTGCTTAGTTAGGTATTTTTATAAAGTTAGTTTAGTGTAGAGATTAATTAATTAGTTTTTGTATAAGAATAGATTTGTTAGTTAGTTGTTAGATGTTATTTAGGAGTTAGTTGTATAAGAATAGATTTGTTAGTTAGTTGTTAGATGTTATTGAGTTACATCATTCAAATTCTAAAATTAATTGTTTTGACTATTTACTTTTTAAATGCAATGAAGAACACCAATGAAATTTTTAATAAAATGCATTTGAACATAAATATTTAATAAAAAACCTATTGGCGGTGTTCTTGATGATTTTTTTATTTTATTCTTGGATTTTTCATGTTATATATTGTAAATATATTGTATTTCTAACTTTTGAGTTTAAAAATAAGTAGCTGTTCTTGGCTATTATTTAGTGAGTCGTCCAACCAAGGAAATCCAAGAACAACCGGTTTTCTTTTGTTGGCGGCGCTTCTTCAAGGCCCTCCAAACGCTCCTGCAAGCCTCCTGACGCATAGGAGGCGACGCTTATTCCGCCCCCAACTGCTACTCCGTGCTCGCTTGGTGTTTCCCTTCACACGACCGATGGATGCTGGTGGTGGCCCTTTTCTGACGCTTGTGGCTAATATTTCTATTCTTTTGTTTTATATTTTCATTTATTTGTATAGTTTTAGGTTTCTTAATTTTTTTTTGGATTTTTATTAGTTTTGTATGATATAAGTTTGTGATTGTAAGATAAAACATAACATCAACAACTCTAACGCCAAAATCATAATATAAAACATGAAAAATCTATAACATAAAAAATCAAAGACTTTAAAAATCAAAATCTCTAAAAATAGAAAATATAAATTATAAAACACATTTTCGCTTAATGAAGTCCATCTTTGCAAAAGATTCTTCAATACTTCTAAACCACCGAACTCAAAATTAATACTCTACAAAAGAAAAAGTTAGAAATAACCTTTAATTAGTCTGTTATTCAAAATAGATAGAATTTACAATAAAAATAACAACTTTATATTGAATCTTTAGCCCCCTTTCATGCAAACACCTAAATGCATTAAAAATATATATATTCGTAGGCTCATGTACTGAACTTTCATCCCTACTTATTTGACCGTCACAAATGCAAATTCTTTCCTAAAAAAACATATTTATTTCCTATAAAACAATTATAATTAAACATATAGAAAAATGGAACTATCTAAATCCTCGTATATATTTTACATACTTTAGTCAATTTTAATTAAACTCACTAAAATTTACAAAATTCTTACTTTATCTACTATCTCCTCGTTGTAGTTCTACCTTAGCATTCGAAGCTGAAAGATTTCAAAAAAATTTAAGACTTCCACCTTAACCATGCTGAAGAGTTTTTGAACCGCTCAAAAATGACTTCTTAACGTTGGTAGCTAAATGATTTCAAAGAGATTTTTGAATATACTCATAATATCTTAAATCCCGACACATGATGTTGCTTTTCTACCCATAAAATTAATAGAAACAAAGAACAACTAAACGATACAACCCAGACTTTGTGATGCAAGAGATCATGCTATACTGCACCAAATCGCATGATTAGACTACCTAAATGACGTTAGAAGAAGAAATTGTGACATAGGAGTATCCCCAAGCTGTCATTCTTCCCCAGTCGTCCTAGAAATGCTCTATAGTGTGGTTGTGACATAGGAGTAGCCCCAATCTATCATTTTTCACCTGTTGTCCTAGAAATGCTCTTGAGTGCCAACTATTCGAGTTACTGTTGCTCAAATTTTAACTGTCAATAATCAACGTTTAGCAGCATCAAAGGGAATGAACTGCATATCAAAATGAAGTTGAGAACAAGGGTTTTCGATCGGTGGTAACCGTCCCTGTCAATCACCATGTGTAGGTCTAGCGAAGCCACAGAACTTTCAGTTTCGGTTAATTAACCACTCATAAGATTTCTATTTAATCTCAACTTTTGGTTTTAGTCAGGGGTTCATTCTAAGCGTTAGGAAGAGAAACCAGCATTCGAGAGCCCTTGAATTACAGTTTGACATTAACGACCGAGGAAGCTTCGTCGGAGAACTCAAAGCGTCACCTGAGCTTAGTGACTCTTCTAGGTTGATAGAAAGTCTCTCATGAGTCATGAGTCTATTAGAAGCGTTCTCAAGTCTTTGTAAGTCATAAAATAATTTCTTTTACAAGTTTCAATTTATCCTATCAATATTATCTATATATTTTAGATTATTTGTGTAAAATCATTTAAAAAACATTACATGAATTTAAGACTAATCAAAATAAAAAAAATGAAATATAAATAAAAAATTAAAAACGATAAACTCAAAACAGAAAAAACCATGGAGAGAGGAGTACACTTTTCATTATAGTTACAATAAAAGATTACAAGTTAGAGAAAGATAAATAATGACAAATATTATGTGTGTTAAAATGAAAAATCTAACTAAGACTAAATATTTATGTCACATAATTGGGTCTAGTGATCCCAAATTTCAAACATTAAGATTTTCTTATTACACCGTGAGCCTAGGCCCAGACTCCGGTCAAAACCTATTTAGATCACAATAATCTAACAATTTCCACATTGACACAAATCTAATAAGTTAAAAAAAAAATAATTTTCAAAATATAGACAACGACAAAACAATCTCCACTTTTCCAAAAGCCCTACGAACTTATTCAACGACCAATACCAACTAAGTTCGAGCAATGCTCAAACTTAGCAACGAGGGACATCTTCGTAAGCATATCAACATTATTATTAATAATACTAATAATGTTCACATCAATATCACCAAGAGAAATAGCATTATGTACAAAATGATATTGCACATCGAAGTACTTAGTTCATTCATGGAACATCTGATCCTTCGTTAGAAAAATATTATTTTGACCATCACAAAATATTCTCATCATTTGTAAATCCTTCTTGAGTTCACTGAATAGGTTTTTTAGTCAAATAGTTTCTTTATAAGCTTATGTAATAGCCGTGTATTCTATATTAGTAACAGACAACGTGATTGTACTCTATTTTGTTGAAACATATTGCACAAAAAATCTATGTAATAAGTTTCAACAATATTGGATTCATAGAACAACACATTTTTATCAAGCTCGTTAGTTTATTTTCTATGATAAATTTTATCTATTATATAACTTACTATTAGCTTCGAGAAAACAATAATGGAAAAAAATATAAGAGACGAGAGAGTTAGATATCTCTGATATCTTATTTGCTAAGGGAGACGAGGGATCCTTATATGTTAGTCTTTGTTTTAAACGGGTGGGTGTAGGTGATGATATGTTGAGAGGATATATTGATGTTGATTTTGCAGGTGACTTGGACACGAGAAAGTTCATAACAGGATATATGTTTACCCTAATTGGATGCTCGGTAAGTTGAAACGCACAATTACAATTCGTAGTTGCCCTTTCAACAACGGAGGCCGAGTATATCGATGTGACAGAGGGCGTCAAGGGGGACACTTTAGTTAAAGAGTCTCGCGGGTATATTTGGGGTGAAGCATGATAAAGTGGAGTTGTTTTGCGATAACCAAAGTACCACACACTTGTCCAAAGAACTCGATATTTCACGAGCGCATAAAGTACATCAACATTAGACTTCACTATATTCGAGATGTCATAAAAAGTAGAGCGGTAGTTGTGGAGAAGGTTCACACAAATAAGAATCCCACAGATATAGCCACGAAGGTGGTGACGGGAATCAATTGTCAGAAATGTTGCGACTTGATTCACGTCACAAAGGTTGGAACGTAATTGGAGAAGTAGGAGGATCGTTTCTAGGGTGTTATTGGTGATGATGCTCATTCGTTTGACAACAGACATAGAGGCAAGGTAGAGAATTTATGGTTTTGAGGCCCAATTTGGTGTGCCTCAATGTTAGGTACATAAAGGGAAGGAAAATATGTGCGATTATTTGTTGGATTCAAAATGACATTAAATCACATAATGGTGAAGATGTTAATCAAATCGTATTATTATGGAAATGTCAACTAAATCATCAAGAGATTATATCATAATAGAGATGTCAAATATATCACATGAACTTTACCTAATTATGAATTCAAAAAGTCTATATATATATATATTGTAACGAGAAGAATAGTGTAGACTAAAACCTATAATAAACAGAGAAAATTAGAGTTTGTAATCCCTATTATAACTCTATTGAATCGATTCTCCGAAAGTTGGATGTATGACATTGTTGGTCCAAACCTGGGTAAAATTCTTGTGTCGTTATTTTGTTCTTTGTTACTTTTACGTTATTGTTCTGCATTCCACTACGGTTGATTTTATTCCGTTTTCATTATTAGGGTGATAGTTTTCACCACAGAGATGAAGACCAAAAATAATGTTCTCTAATATATTGATTGACCCGTGCATGTTTTAGATCGATATAATTGACTCTTTGATTATTTGAATAATCCCAAATCATAAAACAAGTTATTAGATACATATAATGAATTCCCCACCCCCTAAGTATTCATGAAGGAGTGAACATCGCTGCCCCATAACCAAGCATCACATCTCTCGCACCCAAAATATCATTCCATAGATGAACAAATGGATACCTTGTTTCACATATTTCACTCCTAAAAGTGCCTTGAATACCTTGTCAGCATTTGGATCACAGAGGTGCTAGTTAACAGAGATAACATACAATAATAATATAGAGACAGTGTCATATAACTCCTTAAAATCAGTTGAAAAGAAGTAACAATCTATTGCCATATTAGTCTCGGCCCATCATTCACACATTGTTATAAGATCTTCATCATCATATTCTTGAAATTGACTAAAAAACATAGTCAAGTGCATTCTCATGGAAAAAGTAAAGAAAATATGATTGAATATTTTTTTTATACTTTAAACTTTTATAATATTTAGAACATATGTGGAAAAAAATATGAGTGATATTCAATTTTGAAAATCTCGTTTATATTACATAAACGTATTGCACAATAATCTATGTAATATCTTTCAGTGATAAGTGTTTTTTGATTATGCTTATTATTAGTTTGTTATTACAATAAAGTTTATCTATTATATAACATAAAATGAATATAATAAGAATGGAAAATAGAAAAAGAGATAAGGGAGTTAGATTTGTTGAGGGGACAAATTGATATGATTTAATCTTAGAAGTAGATCTTCTATGGTTTTAATCTTTTTTCTTTGATTGAGAGTAGATTTATCTCGAGATAAATCTATTTTTTTAAATATTCTAAAATTCTATTATATTTAGAAAATATTAGAAAAGAAAATAGGATAGATATAATTTATTTTAAATTTTGATAATGACAGAAAAACATGAGCCTAGATAAGATAAAATAGATAATTTAATAAACTTTTTATTTCTAGTTGAATGTTTGATCTTGGATTTTATAAAATTTGTCTAAACAAATCTTAAAGTGGTATAAGACTTGGTCTTCCCTTGTTTTAATTAATTTTTTAATTAGAAAGTTAATTTCTTTTTATTTTAGAAATTTAGTTAGATAGTTTTTCTAAAATTTAGCTAGCTTTTATTTTGAAAAGTTAGTTAGTCTTTATTTTAGAAAGTTAGTTAATTTGTTTTATTAAAAAAATTAGTTAGATTAGTTATGAATTAGTTAGATTATTTAGGAATTAGTTATTTGACTTTATAATTAATTTTGTTAATATTTTGTATGGTTTTGAAGAAACTGAAATTTTGAGAATAATGGGTGAAAAAAGGCCTAGATTAATGTCATTCTTTAATAAGCTTATTAGTTTAAGGATTCCAGTTGGAATAACACCTTAGTTATAATTTTTTTATAATAAATAAACAATTTAATATTATAATGATTGATGAAATTAAATAAAAAAATATTGTAATTTTAATGAGAAATAAATAGAGTAAAAATAATTAAAATATTAGAATATTTTATATTTTATCTAAGCATAATCAATAATTAAAATAAACTAAAATAAAGTGATTTATTTATTTAGAAATAAGAGAGAATATATCGGATTGATTCGTAACCTGTAACCTTATGTTTATAATATATTATTTTCTTTTATTTTATTTAGGAAAATAGTTATCTATTATTAATAAATTTATTTTAATATATACACTAATTAACTTTTATTATTATTATTATTATTATGATTATGATTATAAATTGATTAATTATTATAAATATTATTAATTTAATAGTTATATTAGTTTAATCTTTAATTTCAAAAATTTAATCAAATAATTCTTATTTATTTTTTATAATATTAATTATAAAATCTAAATAATAATAAAATAAAAGATATTTAAAAAACATAATTTTTAAATAATTTTTTTTATCTAAACTGCATAAATAATAAAAACAGTATTTAACTAATGATTTGTTTAATGATTTATCTTCTGTAATATTGTATATGTTGTATTCATGAACATAGCAAAACAATGTGAAAAACATATGACCAAAATAAAGTAGTATAAAACAATATAAAAAGTATAAGCCTTAACAAAATAGCAATACAACAATACTAGAATCTATTAACCAATCGGGACGATTTGTTCCATGCTTCATCTTCTTATGTGACGTTGTCTATGCTGTATTCATGAACGAAATCTTCGAGATAAAGAAATTAATAAATATATAATTTGAGGTTTATAGAATATTTTCCGGGAAAACGAGCAAGAAATAAGAAATTAATTTATACATTAATTTTTATTTTTTAAATTTCTATCTCTGGTATACCTTTCAGGTCACTTCATATTAGTGCATTTATTTTGTTACAAATTTGTGTCATATCCATACTCTTTAATTTATTATTTATATAATATTTTTATATTTTATTTTAGTTTAACTTTTAACTTATATATATATAAATATAAATATATATTTTAAAATATATTTTTAAAATATATTTTATACAAAATACCTAAATTCTAGATTTTTTAAGCTAACTGTTTCTTTTTTCAAAATTGAAATTCAATTATACTTATTCATCCTTTTTTTTATCATTCAATAAGTTAAGTTATTATAAGTTGAAGCAATATAATTATAGGTCATGACTAAAAAATATCACCCCTCCTAAGCAACTAGATTTTCAATAAGTTTGATGAAAGAGTTTCGTTTCTTGCAGAACTATCTTGTTCAAACATATTGTAATGTTTGAATAATATAGTTTTGCATGGAACGGCTCTCTTTTATCAACCTTATTATTTTGTTGTGGATGATAAATTGATCGATTATACAACTTACTCTTTGGGTTTTTAGAAAACAAGAGTGAAAACTTTATTCTATTTTTTATAGTCTTCTTTTTTGCTCGTATTAATTAAGCCTTGAATTTTTGTCCAAAAGGATCTTTTATAGTTCTATCTAATCCGTTTTCTCAGCCTTTAATTTAGAGTTGAAATCTGCTTTTTAATTTAGTGTTTAAGTTCCTGTCATATTCACAATTTTCTTTCTACTGGGCTCTATCGCGCAATTGCATATTGATTCTTCTGTTTCTCCATTGATCTCTATTGGGTTAATTATTAATTTTGATTTATTCTATAAACTAATCAATTTATTTTATAAATTAACCAATTTTTATGAATGTGTTACAGGATGGAGCACCAACTTTGGAACATCAGATTTGAGCCCTGCTGGTAGGCATAGGAAAAGATATGAGAATGAGATTTTTTTTTAACGAAGAAATATCCTAGTCAATGTTTGGTCTGGATTTAGTTTTAATGAGTACATGGAAAGCTTTCCACCGGCTTCGAATTCAATTTCGTTTAGGATAGGCAAAAAAAAAAAAGACAATATATTTGAAAGTTGTGGGATGTAAATAAAAGAAATATAATAATAATTAAACTATCTATCCATCCTTTTCTCATAATTAGTTAAAATTGAGTTATATAAATTAAAATACAATTAGTTTTTTTTTCAAACACAAACACATTGAGAGGAGAAAAAGCTTGATGAAAGAATTTCGATTCTTGAGGTTTTATGTTATCGAGGCATGAACATAAAATCTATGTAATATGTTTCGATAATGTAAAATCTCAAGAAATGGTGTTTTTTGATCCAGCTTGAGCTTATTATTAGTTTCTTGAAGAAATAGTCCGTCATGCCAAGTAAATTGTTAATTTTGCTTCAATAACTTTCCGGTCATCCATCCGCCTTATCTATTCATTTCCTTCCTGAGAGTATTTCTTTTCCAAATCCCATTCGAAGAAGAAGGAGGACCTCGGACTGACCGGTACTAGCTTCTGTTTCCAGATCCAAAGATCGCTAGGCTTGACTGGATTCCTCGGTGGGAAGCGCGCGCAGCAGCTGAAGAGGAGAGAGCGTCGGAAGCCTTGAAGAAGCGTTGGAATGGTGAAGAACAAGCACCGCTACAGCTGTTCTTTGTTTTCACGGTCGAGGGTGTTTGCAGCTACAATGATATGGAAAGAAATCCTATATTTGACCGAACTTTTATCAAAATCAAAATGAAACAAGGCACAAAGTTTTTTTATTTTAAGGTTCTTTTGGATAATTCTCGGTCAAATTTTTTTTATTTGTTATTACATCTAACAAAATATTTATTAAACACTTTGAGCCTAAAAAGATTCAAATTAAAACTAGAATTTGAAGCTCTTGATCGATTTTAATTTAAAATTGGTTTTGATTGGAATATTTTCATTTTAGTTTAGTGTTTCTGTTTTTGTTTTTGTTTTTTTTTTCCATTTATGTTATTTACAAACTCATACATATGTTACATACTTTACATGGTTAAGACTTAAAATTAAACCAAAACAATGAAACAACTAATGCAAGACAATAATGAAATACGCAAAGGTAAATAACGCATAACTTTTGAATTATAGGCAAAGAAAACAAATTAAAGAGGTCAAGAAGCCTTACACATATTTGACGTTTTTTATTGTAAAAAGAAGAACCAAAAATCTTAAGAAAAAACTTTAGACAAAACCCACAATAGTTGGTATTTTTTATTGCAAAAAAGAAGCTAACCGAAAATCTTAAACAAAAACTTTAGATACAAGTGTTTTTCTTGGGTTTTGTAGATGGAAGCAAATATGAGCAGCCTAGGGACACAAAGAGTGAAAATATTTTTGGATCCTTAAGTGGTGTAGCATGAGAATTTAGGTTTTTATTTATATAGGAGAGTTAGGAAGGAAACCCTAAGCCCGAAGCTCATTAATAACAAACTTTATGTCATGACTTTAATCAATTGCTTTACACTTCTTGAATTTCGAAATTCAAGCTTCCCATCATTTTTCTTCATGACATGCTTATAAGAATTTAGGAGGGTACATATGTTTCTTCATGGTTGGAACTTGGTTCGGCTGTTGAGTTGGGTCACCGACTGAGTCCCGGACTCATTCCTTGACTTGAATTTGACTTGATTTTGATCTTAACTTGGACTTGGACTTTCATTATTTCGAATTTAAGCATTTCATTTGGTGGATCTTTGGTCTTCTTCATCACTTCTTGGATCGTTAATGAATCTTGACATTCTTGAATATTTGTTATGAAATCACTTTTGACGTTAATGAATCTTGGCATTCTTGAATATTTGTTATGAAATCACTTTTGACGTGTTTTTTTATTTCACATTATCCCTACAAAATAGAAACAAACTCTTATTAATTAAAATAAAATCCTAACTAACACCTAATTATGGTAACAAACAAATTAAATCTCTAATTTGAATTAGTGAATTAACTAAGTTTTCTATATAAAATCTAACTAATTCTCTAATTTAGAAAATGATAAAAGATAAAAAAAAAAAACCAATTCTTATATATCTTTATATTATCCTATTTACAAACTAATTTAATATAATTTAACAAAGTAAATTAAAATTAAACAAAATCTAATTAAAAACTATTATATATAACATTTTTCATATATATATTTATATTAGGTGTATACTAATTTTTGTTTATCATAAATTTAATCTTTTATATAACTAATTAGGTATATATTAATTTTTCAATTCAATTTCATAGTTTATATTTTTAATAAATTTCAAACTTATTGTCATTCAAAATTAAAATACGAGTTCAATGAGAAATTATTTTTAGAGCAATTGAGATTCCAATAATGATTGATTTATTATACTTAAATTATTTAAGATTTTTTTAAAATTAAAATTATCTTGAATATTAATAAAAATATGATTAACGTTTTTATTCCTCTAGCTTTTTTAATTAGTTTAGAAATTAGATTAGTTAATTAATTGCATTCTTTGAAAATAAAGTTATATCCAAAGGGGGTATAAGATTGGTCTTCTTTTTTTAAATTTTTAAAAGTTCTTAGTTAGGTTTTTTAGAAAGTTAGTTTAGTGTAGAGATTAATTAATTAATTTTGTAAATGAATAGATTTGTTAGTTAGTTTGTTAGGTGCTATTTAGGAGTTAGTTGTTTGATTTTACAATTGATTTTTATTTAACAATTTTGCATTTTTGTAGGGTTCTTGAAAAAAAAACAAAAGGTGAAGAGTGACAGGAGGACCGAATAAGGATCCAACCAGAGAAATCAAGAAAATGTCATTCAAGTGCAGCTTTAAAATCAATTCAAAGTCAATTCAAGGTCAATTCAACCTAACAACCTAACTATTGTCCCGACCGAAGGCCCAACCGGATCCAACCGAATGATGAAATGGAGCGTCCTAAAAACATTCAAACCGTGGGACATGTGCAAGGAGGAAAAACTAGCATTTTGAATTCAAAAAGTCAAATTGGCTAATTCATAAGGTTTAAACTAAGGAAATCCGAACTTTTATCGGCCAACAAGAAAATATAAAATGTAAAGTGTAAACTATGTTTTAAAATGCCGAAATTGACTTTGTAGAGACCCAAGGGTCGTTGTGAGACATAGTTGCTTTTTGCAATTTCCCAAAAGTAATCAAGTGTAGAACTCGAAGTAATCTCTAATTGTGGTGTGTATAAGTCTAAATTATTTTCTTAATTATTTTCTTATTTTCTAAATTATATATATATTGAGTTTGAAAGAAAATATTTTCCTTTTAAATTTGATTTTTTTTTTTGAAAATATTATAAACTAAATACCTATATTTATTGATATTTATCCATTATTCTCTCAGTATATTTGAAAGTTGTGAGATGTAAATAAAAGAAATATAATAATAATAAACTATTTATCCATATTTTTCTCATAATTAGTTAAAATTGAGTTATATAAATTAAAATATAATTAGTTTTTTTATTCAAACACAAACACATTGAGAGGAGAGAAAGCTTGATGAAAGAATTTCGATTCTTGAGGTTCTATGTTATCGAGGCATGAACATAAAATCTATGTAATATGTTTCGATAATGTAAAATCTCAAGGAAGGGTGTTTTTTGATCAAGCTTAAGGTTATTATTAGTTTCTTGAAGAAATAGTCCTCCATTTTACTTCAATAATTTTCCGGTCATCCATCCGCCTCATATATTCCTTTCCTTCCTGAGAGTATTTCTTTTCAAAATCCCATTCGAAGAAGGAGGACCACGGACTGACCGGTACTAGCTTCTGTTTCCAGATCTAAAGTTCGCGGCAGCAAATTTGAAGACATCCCCGACGACTTCTGAAGATATAATTATTTGATTTTTTAATTTTAACTATTAAGGAATATATAGTAGTTTCAATTAAAAATAATAAATGTGCATTATTATAATCATTGTACGTACTTTATCCACATTCGTAAGCGCAGGAAATATCCAGGCGCGAGGCTTAACTGGATTCCTCGGTGGGACGCTCGCGCAGCAGCTGAAGCAGAGAGAGCGTCGGAAGCCTTGAAGAAGCGTTGGAATGCTGAAGAACAAGCACCGCTACAGCTGTTCTTTGTTTTCACGGTCGAGGATGTTTGCAGCTACAATGATATGGAAAGAAATCCTATATTTGACCGAACTTTTATCAAAATCAAATTGAAACGAGGTATAAAGTTTTTTTTTCGTAGCCAATTTTAATGTTCTTTTTGGATAATTTTCAGTCAAATTTTTTTTATTCGTTATTAAATCTAACAAAAATATTTATTAAACACTTTGAGCCTTGAAAGATTCAAATTAAAACTATAATTTGAAGCTCTTTATCGATTTTAATTTAAAAATGATTTTGGTTTGATTATTTTCATTTTAGTTTAGTGTTTCTGTTTTTTTTTTTCATTTATGTTATTTACAAACTCATTAATATGTTACATACTTTACATGGTTATGACTTAAAATTAAACCAAAACAATGAAACAACTAATGCAAGACAATAATGAAATACACAAAGGTAAATCACGCATAACTTTTGAATTAAAGGCAAAGAAAACAAATTAAAGAGGTCAAGAAGCCTTATTTGGCATTTTTATTATAAAAAGAAGTTAACCGAAAATCTTAAGAAAAAACTTTAGACAAAGCCTACAATAGTTGGTATTTTTATTGCAAAAAAGAAGCTAACTGAAAATCTCAAACAAAAACTTTAGACACAAGTGTTTTTCTTGGGTTTTGTAGATGGGAGCAAATACGAGCAGCCTAGGGACACAAAGAGTGAAAATATTTTTAGATCCTTAAGTGGTGTACCATGAGAATTTAGGTTTTTATTTATATAGGAGAGTTATGAAGGAAACCCTAAGCCCAAATCCCATTAATAACAAACTTTATGTCATGACTTAATCAATTGCTTTACACTTCTTGAATTTCGAAATTCAAGCTTCCCATCATTTTTCTTCATGACATGCTTATAAGAATTTAGGAGGGTACATATGTTTCTTCATGGTTGGAACTTGGGTCGGTTGTTGAGTTGGGTCACCGACTGAGTCCCGGACTCATGCCTTGACTTGACTTTGACTTGATTTTGATCTTAACCTGGACTTGAACTTTCATTATTTCGAAATTATGCATTTCATTTTGGTGGATCTTTTGGTCTTCTTCATCACTTCTTGGATCGTTAATGAATCTTGACATTCTTGAATATTTGTTAATGAATCTTGACATTCTTGAATATTTGTTATGAAATCACTTTTGATGTGTTTTTTATTTCACATTATCCCTACAAAATAGAAACAAACTTTTATTAATTAAAATAAAATCCTAACTAACACCTAATTATGATAACAAACAAATTAAATCTCTAATTTGAATTAGTGAACTAACTAAGTTTTTTTTATATAAAATCTAACTAATTCTCTCATTTAGAAAATGATAAAAGATAAAAGACCAATTCTTATATATCTTTATATTATCCTATTTTCTAACTAATTTAATCTAATTTAACAAAGTAAATTAAAATTAAACAAAATCTAATTAAAAACTATTATATATAGGGTGGGTCGATACAGTATACCTTAATGTTTTTTTCATACCTTATACCTTAATATATAGTAGTTTCAATTAAAAATAATAATTGTGCATTATTATAATCATTGTACGTACTTTATCCACATTCGTAAGCGCAGAAAATATCCAGGCGCGAGGCTTGACTGGACTCCTCGGTGGGACACTCGCGCAGCAGCTGAAGCGGAGAGAGCGTCGGAAGCCTTGAAGAAGCGTAGGAATGCTGAAGAACAAGCACCGCTACAGCTGTTCTTTGTCTTCAAGAGGATCTTCTAGAGTTCTACTTTTTTACAAATATGATGCCCTATCTATACTCTTTCTTTTATTGTTTATATAATAATTATTTTTATTTTAGTTTAACTTTTATATATATAACTTTTTTAACATTTTATAAGAATACCTAAATTCTAAATTAAAAATTTTTTAGGCTAATAGTTTTCTTTTTTTCAAAATTTCATCTTTTCTTTTTTTAAACAGTTATAAGTTTAGTTCTATAAATTAAAAGTTTGAGCAATATGATTATAAGTTATGATTAAATTATTTTTTCTTTTGAAAAAAATATCAAACTCCGAAGTAACAAGATTTTCAATAAGTTTGATGAAAGAGTTTCGTTTATTGTAGAACTATCTTATTCAAACATATTGCAATGTTTGAATAATATAGTTTTACATGGAACGGCTCTCTTGAATCAAGCAACCAAATGAGTTCATATCATAGTTTACTAAACAAGGACGATCAATATCATAACATAAGATTCATTGAAACGAGGTACTAACGTCTGCAACTTCTTCATCTGTGAAATGAAAGAAATTTCGAATCTAAATAAGATGAAGAAAAGTATCACATTGATAATGGGATTCATCGCTTAGTCACAACCATGGAATTAAAATCATCATCATCATCCCAATCGCCGATCTCGAAACAAGCTGATTGATTTTTCATTCATTACGTACGTACAAACAGGAGGAACTTACGATCGACAAATATTTTCTCGGGGGGACAAATATACATAGTAACGTAACATTTTTTTGTCGATCAAATAAATGTATTTTCTAATTAAAATTTTACTCGGTAATTACATAAAAATACTAACAAGCACAATTACAAAATACTAACAAGCACAATAACTAAATTATTTTTGTCCATGAGTCGATACAAAATAAGACAAATTTATTCTACGAGATTCCAATTGTTGAAAATATTGCAATATTGGCTCATTTTCAATTGTTGAGAAAATATATTTCTCAACATATATAACTAAACTATCATTAATGCATTCATCTCCCATTCGATTACGCAAATCAGTCTTCACGATCTTTATTGCAGAAAAAACTTTTTCAACGGATGTAGTTGCAGCTGGTAAACTAAAGTCAACTCTATCAATCGATAAACCAATGAAAAGACTAAATGTTAAGCAAGAATTCCCAAGTCTTCAATTGAAGAAAATTGAGGATCATCCCGCAAATTAAATAAGTAAGCCCGAAATTATTGTTCTAAAAATAAATAATCACTGTCTGTGAAATCTTTGGGATAAAGTTTGTTCTAAAAATAAATAATCACTGTCTGTGAAATCTTTAGGATAAAGTTTGGCAAAACGAATATCAAATTGGGAGAATGAATTTCTGGGATGAAAAAATGTTATGATTACCATTTCCATTGATATTACCATTGATAGTGTTTGATTTGGATGGAAGAAGCACTATTGATAATATTATTTGTAATGATTAATAAATTTTATATTTAATTTTTATATATTTATAAACTTTATTAATTTTTTTTATTCTTTTTCTATTATTACTCATTTAAAAAACATATAATTTATATTTAATTCTATATTTTCTTTAATTTAATATAATTCTAAATTTTATTATTTTTTTTATTATTTTCCTATTATTACTCATTAATAAAAATATATAAATAAATAAATTAATTCTTCATATTAGTGTATTTACTTTGGATACAAATTTGTTGTCCTATCCATACTCTTTAATTTATTGTTTATATAATATATTTTTATTTTAGTTTAATATATATATTTTTTAAAAATATTTTAATACCTAAATTCTAGATTTTTTAGGATAACTAGTTTTTTTTTTAAATTGAAATTCAATTATACCTTTCATCCTTTTTTTTCTTAATAATTTTATAAATTAAAATTTGTAACAATATGATTAATATCAAACTCCTAGGCAATAAGATTTTCAATATGTTTGATGAAAGAGTTTCGTGTTTCTTAGAGCACTATCTTGTTCAATCATATTTTAATGTTTGAATAATATAGTGTTCCATGGAACGGCTCTCTTTGATCAAGCTTATTATTTCATTGTGGACGATAAATTGATCGATTATACAATTTACTCGTTGGGTTTCTAGAAAACAAGATTGAAAACCTTATTCCATTTTTGTAAGTCTTCTTTTTTGCTCGTATTAACTCGGCCTTGAATTCCTCTCCAAGAGGTAATACTCGGCCTTGAATTCCTCTCCAAGAGGATCTTCTATAGTTCTATCTAATCCATTTTTTTAGCCTTTAATTTAGAGTTGAAATATGTTTTTTTTAATTTAGTGTTCGAGCTCATGTCACATTCACAATTTTCTTTTTTTAGGCCCTAGTCCTAGCCCTAGTAATTGCAGATTGATCATTCTATTTCTCTATTGATCTCTACTGGGTCAATCATTATAGCAGACATAAAAAAGATGAATGACATGTTTTATGAAATTAACAAAAAATTGCTTGCTTGAAGTTTTGTAAGTAAACAAATCATGCATGGATAAATTGCAAAACCTAACTACCACAATTGACCTTTAATTTGAATTGGACTTTTAATTTTTTTTATTAATGAAGAAATATCCTAGTCAGTCAATGTTGGGTTGTTTGATCAATTTAATTTAGTTTTAATGAATAGAGGGAAAGCTTTCCACAAATTTAATTTACATTTGAATTTACTCAAATCCGTTTTTCGGCCATACTCCATGCTACGAATTAAAGACCAATTAAATTATTTAACTGTTTTTAATAAGTTATATTTAAAATGATTATTAAGTTTTAAATCTATTTTATTAATGGTTAAAATTTATTATTATTATTATTATAAAATATTATCAATTTAATAATTTAATTTTAAAATAATAATTGGGTATTATATTTCAAGTACACTTTTTGTCTTGATCAGATATGTCTAAATCTACTTTCTACTCTATTATATATTTTGTAGGTTCTAAATATAACATTTCTTTTTTAATTTTATTTTAGTAAATTTTCTTATAAATTTATTTGAAAATATTTTAAACCGACTATATTGAGATAAGTAATATTAATTTGTTATTTATAATTTTATACTAACTAATTTGTGAGTTAATTTGTGCAGAATATAAAGTTTAAAGATAATTTGTTAGTATAATAAGTTCAATACCTTACTTAAATATAGAGTAATATTTTGAGGACTATTGTATTATTTGTTATAACTGAAAGAACAATCGGGGCAAATGACCCTTGCTATGTATCAATCATTGGTGTTAATCACCGATTACTTTTCATCAATAATACTTTTCAGACTTTCTACTTCTTGATCTTGATTCATCAAATCCATGATTCTTCAAGTCTTAATATGGTATCAGAGCACAAGGGGAAACAATCTACAAAAGATTTACCAGTCTACGATCCGTTCGATTACGATAACGACGATCTTCTAGACGAACCGAAAGAAGATCTAAGCCCTAATTCTAAGGTACACCACTTAACTATTAAAGAATCTGATTCAAGAATTCATCAAGACTCAAGTGTCGACGAACAACTAGTGGAGGATCAAAACCCTAACACAACTGTAGAAGAAATTGTTCAAGATCCATCTCCTCTACGCTTTCAAATGGCAGAAAAAAAAGCGTGATCGTACTGATCCTCTATATCTACATGGTGGAGAATCCTCTTCAACCGTTCTTACATCGACTGTTCTTACAAGGCTCAACTATTTTGAGTGGAGCACGAGCGTTCAATTAGGACTTCTGGCCAAGATGAAGACAGGTTTTATAGATGGTTCTTGTAAGATGCCGAGTGATAACAAAGAAGCTATACTTTGGAGGATGGTCGACGCAACTGTAAGAACTTGGATTATGAATACTATTGATAAGAAGAATAAAGTCCATTTTCAGAGCACTCTTACATCACAACAACTATGGGACGAAATCAAAGCACGCTATGAAGGAAACAATGGGCCAACACAGTATCAATTGAGGAAGAACATCTACACAATTCAACAAGGTAACTTAGACCTAGAAGAGTACTATTCGAAAACTAGGCTTTACTGGGATGAACTTCTACATTTACAACCACACAGAAACTGCACTTGTGATAGAAGTAACATACATACATGTGTTGGATGTAAACTAGAAAAACAAGTGATAATGGATTATGAAAAGAGCAATTTATACTTGTTCTTATTAGGCCTTGATGATTCTTTTGAGAACATCAAGGATTCTATACTCATGATGGACCCTTTACCAAGTGTTTACAAAGCCTTCACCATGCTACTCAATGTTGAGAAGAAAAGACAGATTAATATTCAAAATCATGATCATCATTCGGCCATGTTCGTGAATTCAAATGGAGGACCTATGAAGAAGACAAGGAGACCTGATGATGGAAGGCAGAATAACAAGAACATAGTGTGTAATCACTGTAGGATGAGAGGGCATACTAAAGATCAATGTTTCAGAATTCTGGGCTATCCAGAATGGTGGAAAAATCCAAAGAAAAGAAATGCAGTATATGCAGCAAACACTCCATTTTCTGATGATGAAGATGCACCAGCTGAAATCTCTCAAGGAGAATTTAAAGCAATTCAGAGGCTGCTTAAAGAAATGAGGATGGATGTAAATGGAGCAGGAGCTTCAAATGGAGGAGGAACTTCAAATGGAGCAGGAAAAGGAAAGAGCATAAACTTTGAAGCAGGTAAGTCTACTAATTCTTATGTTTTTACAGCTATTGAATTAAGCATGAGCCTAAATCATTTAGAGAAAGGAAAAAATATGTGGTTGATAGACTCAGGTGCTAGCAGTCACATATGCAATAATAGGAATTTTTTTACACAAATACATAAGTTGAAACAAAACAAATCTTTATACTTTGCAGATGGATCTTCCAAATCCATTAGTGAAGTTGGAGATTTAAGGTTAAATGAGAACTTTAACCTGAAAGAAGTACTTATTGCACCAGATTTCAAATATAACCTCATTTCAGTAGCAAAATTAATACAAGATAATAATAAGATAACCTGCACTTTTTCTGAAAATAATTGTGTGTTGCAGGACCATGATCAAAATGCAATCTATGAAATTGGAAAGAGAGTTGGGAATCTTTTTTTCTTTTCTTCTTTAAATGATTTCAATAAAGAAACAGTACACATTGTTTCTGAAAATTCTTTCAATGTTAGTGAGTTTGCGATGGTGCACCAAAGATGTGGGCATCCATCTAATAAAGTCTTGAAAATAATATTTCCTTCTTTAGCAAATAAAATGTCTCATTGTTCAACTTGTCCAATTACAAAGTTTCATAGAATGCCTTTTCAAAACAGTTTGTCTCTTTCAAAAGAAAGATTTGATCTTATACACATTGATTTATGGGGTCCTTATAAAGAAGAGTCTTTGACAAACACAGCTTATATGCTTACAATAGTAGATGATTTTTCAAGATGCACATGGACTTTTCTCCTTAAAGACAAAACACTTGTTTTTGATAAGATTAAAAATTTTATTCTCATGGTTGGAAATCATTTTAATAATAGTGTTAAAACAATCAGAAGTGACAATGGAACAGAATTTGTTAATGCTAAATGTTCTGAATTTTTTAATAGTATGGGAATAATTCATCAAAAGACCTGTGTTTATACTCCACAACAAAATGGAGTTGTGGAGCGTAAACACAGACACTTAACACAGGTTGCAAGATCCTTACTGAAACATTCTAGTGTGCCAATTAGTTTTTGGTCATTATCTCTACTTACTGCTACATATTTAATAAATAGAATGCCTACATATGTTTTAAAATGGAAAACACCTTTTTATATGCTCACTCAAACTGAATTTGACTATAACAATTTAAAAGTTTTTGGTAGTCTTTGTTATATTGCAAATCCTCTACCAATCAAGTCAAAATTTCAAGATAGAGGCATAAAGTGTGTTTTTATTGGATATCCTTCAAACCAAAAAGGTTATCTTGTTTATCAACTTGATTCGGGAGAAATCACAACATCTCGAGATGTTACTTTTCATGAAGACATTTTTCCTTTTCAAAAGAAACCAATAATTTCAAATAATATACCTCTAAATGAAGATCAAATGTCTATCTCCTCATCAGAAGATGAATCTGAAAAACCAAATCACACACTAGTTAATGAAAATATTTCTGAATTACCTTCACATGAACACATCTCTAAAGTAGATCATAATAATTTTCAAACAGAAATTGGACAAAATCAGAATGTTTCTAAACTAAATTGTAGAAGAAGTCATCGACACAAACACACTCCAACTTGGATGAATGATTTTGTAGTTAATCAAGTTGAGACTTCACACAAACAATCTAGTAAATATACACCAAACACTTATCCTTTTCATTCTTTTTTGAAAGATGATGAATACACTAATTTTTTTATCAAACATTGATCATACTTCAACACCTCAAACTTATTTAGAAGCCTCACAAAATCCAGATTGGGTGAAAGCTATGCATAATGAATTAGAAGCTTTAAGAGTTAATAGAACTTGGGAATTAACAGAATTACCTAAAGGAAAGAAAGCAATTGGATGTAGGTGGGTTTTTAAAACTAAACTGAATGCTAATGGCACATTAAACAAGTGCAAAGCAAGACTTGTAGCTAAAGGCTACAATCAAAAGAGTGGAATTGATTTTAATCAATGTTTTGCACCGGTTGCCAAAAATGTTACTGTTAGACTCATTATTGCTTTAGCAGCTTCTAAAAGATGGTTTTTACACCAAATTGATGTTGATAATGCTTTTCTTCATGGATCACTTGAAGAAGAAATTTATATGAAAATTCCAGATGGTCTTCAATCTGAATCTACAAACATTGTTTGTAAGTTAAATAAGAGTCTGTATGGACTCAAACAAGCTTCTAGACAATGGCATTTAGAAATATCCTTTATGTTGAATCAAATGGGTTTTAAAAAATCAGAATATGATCATTGCTTATACATTAAACATTGTGATCAGTATATTATTGCCCTACTTATCTATGTCGACGATATATTGATAGCTGGAAATGATATTGATCAAATTTCTATGCTTAAAAAATCAATTGATTCAAAATTCAAAATTAAAGATCTTGGAATTGCAAAATTTTTTCTTGGTCTAGAAATCATACATGTTGCCAATGGCATTCATGTGAATCAAAGAAAGTATATATTAGATCTAATAAATGATGTTGGTCTAATTGGCTGTAAACCAGCTAAAACCCCCATGATTAGGGGTATCAAATTGCATGAAGAATTGCATAAATCTATACCTGAACCAAGCAGGTTTAGGAGACTGGTCGGGAGATTGCTTTATTTAAATTATACTCGACCTGATATTGCATATGCTGTGCAACAACTATCTCAGTTCATGAATGAACCGTCTATTTGTCATTGGGAAGCAGCTCTTCATGTGGTAAGATACTTAAAAGGTACTGCTTCTATTGGGACATTTTATCCATTTGACAATGAAATTAAATTACATGCTTATGCAGATTCAGATTGGGGATCTTGTCCTCTTACTAGAAAGTCACTCACATGTTACTGTATTTTTCTTGGGAATTCTATTATCTCTTGGAAAACAAAGAAACAGTCAACAGTCTCTAGATCATCAGCTGAGGCTGAGTATCGTTGTTTGGCGGCTACGTCTTGTGAAATTAAATGGATTTCATATCTGTTTACAGATTTTCAAATTGAAATGCCAATTCCAGTTACATTATATTGTGATAATCAAGCTGCAATTCATATTTCTGAAAATGCAGTATTTCATGAACGTACAAAGCATCTTGACATTGACTGTCATATTGTTAGGAATCATTATTTGGCTGGTTTTATTAAACTGACATATGTTTCTACCAAGAATCAAATTGCAGATATATTATCTAAAGCTTTGGATTTTCCGATGTTTAATTATCTTCGATCCAAGCTATTTCTCCAAGATGTTCATCTTGAAGGGGGAGTATTGAGATAAGTAATATTAATTTGTTATTTATAATTTTATACTAACTAATTTGTGAGTTAATTTGTGCAGAATATAAAGTTTAAAGATAATTTGTTAGTATAATAAGTTCAATACCTTACTTAAATATAGAGTAATATTTTGAGGACTATTGTATTATTTGTTATAACTGAAAGAACAATCGGGGCAAATGACCCTTGCTATGTATCAAACATTGGTGTTAATCACCGATTACTTTTCATCAATAATACTTTTCAGACTTTCTACTTCTTGATCTTGATTCATCAAATCCATGATTCTTCAAGTCTTAATAGACTACCTAGATTCTATTCACTTTTTAATCTATCAATGGTTATAAATTGAGTTACATAATTCAAATTCTAAAATTAATTGTTTTGACTATTTACTTTTTAAATGCAATGAAAAACACGAACAAATTTAATATTGCAATGAAAAACACGAACAAATTTAATATTGCAATGAAATCTTTGTAATATTTTTCAACAATATGGAGTTTCATAGAACGATCATCTTTGATTAAGTTTATTAGGTTTTGTTTATCATAAATCTAATATTTTATATAACTTATTATGTGTATATTCGTTTTTAACTCAATTTTATAACTTTCTTAATTAATTTCAAACTTATTGTCATTCAAAATTAATATATAGATTCATTGGGCAATTGTTTTGGAGCAATTGAGATTCTAATAATTAATAATGATTGGTTTATTATATTTAAAGTATATAAGATTTTTAAAATTAAAATTATATTGAATATTAAAAAATATATGATTAATGTTTTTATTCCTTTAGTTTTTTAATTAGTTTAGAAATTAGATTAGTTAATTAATTACATTCTTTAAAATAAAGTTATAATGAAAGGGTATAAGACTTGATCTTCTCTTTTTTAATTAGGATTTTTATAAAGTTAGTTTAGTGTAGAGATTAATTAATTAGTTTTTGTATAAGAATAGATTTGTTAGTTAGTTGTTAGATGTTATTTTGGAGTTAGTTGTTTGGTTTTATAATTGATTTTTAGTCAAAAGTTTTGCATTTTTGTAGGGTTTTTGAAAAAAAAAATGAAAAGTCTTAACGAAGTAACAAGGGTCCAACCAAGAAATCAAGAAAATTCCATTTAAGTGCAGCTTTGAATTCAATTCAAAAGTCAAGGTCAATTAAATGTCAAGTCAAAGTTAATTCATGAATCCAACCGATGGACCTAACTAGTGACCAACCGAAGGCCCGATCAGATCCGACCCTAAACCCTAAACCGAAAGATGAAATGGAGCCTCCTAAAAGCATTCAAATTGTGAGACATGAGAAGGAGGGAAAAACTAGCATTCTGAATTTAAAATATCAAATTAGCTAATTCATAATGTGTAAACCAAGGAAATCCGAATTCTTCTACTCTCAAAATCTTGCTCTGATATCATATAAGTTTGAGATGAGCAAATTAGGAATTTGAGAATTAGATATGATGCAATTAAAAAGTAGCAGTTAATACTTTCATTAACATAGAAAATAAATATAGACCTTAAACTATTTTAATTTAAATAATCTTTCATTTTATAATAAAATAATGTTAATTAATTTAAAGATAAAATAATATTGAAACATATACTTTATGAAATAAGTTTGATTTTTTAAGCCCGAGTTGAAACGTATTACTTTGATGACTATATCCTCAAGACTAGAGATTTAGGAACTAATTTATTTTTTGTGATTTAATAATGTTATAAGAAAATAATTGTTTATTTTATAATAATCGTTATTATTATTTAAATTGAGTTTAACATAAAGATTTTCAAATATTTTATTTGTTTTTACACTTAATGATCATAATTCAAACAAAATCAAGATAAATAATAATTAATTAATTATATTCTATTACTAAAACAAAATCTAAATAGATAATTTCATCATTTTTTTTCTTATTTTTATCTTTTTGACATTTATCTCTATATGTATTTTCTACTTTATTATATATATATATATATATATATATATATATATATATATATATATATATATATATATATATATATATATATATATATATATATATATATATATATATATATATATATATATATATTGAGTTTGAAAGAAAATATTTTCCTTTTAAATTTGATATATCAATATATTAGAAAGTTGTGGGATGTAAATAAAAGAAATATAATAATAATTAAACTATCTATCCATCTTTTTCTCATAATTAGTTTAAATTGAGTTATATAAATTAAAATACAATTAGTTTTTTTTTTCAAACACAAACACATTGAGAGGAGAGAAAGCTTGATGAAAGAATTTCGATTCTTGAGGTTCTATGTTATCGAGGCATGAACATAAAATCTATGTAATATGTTTCGATAATGTAAAATCTCAAGGAAGGGTATTTTTTGATCAAGCTTATTATTAGTTTCTTGAAGAAATAGTCCGCCATACCAAGTAAATTATTAATTATGCTTCAATAACTTTCCGGTCATCCATCCGCCTCATCTATTCCTTTTCTTTCCTTCCTGAGAGTATTTCTTTTCCAAATCCCATTCGAAGAAGAAAGAGGACCGTGGACTGACCGGTACTAGCTTCTGTTTCCAGATCCTGAAGACATCCCCACGACTTCTGAGTTCTGAAGATATAATTATTTGATTTTTTAATTTTAACTATTAAGGAATATACAGTAGTTTCAATTAAAAATAATAATTGTGCATTATTATAATCATTGTACGTACTTAATCCACATTTGTAAGCGCAGGAAATAACCAGGCGCGAGGCTTGACTGGATTCCTCGGTGGGACGCTCGCACAGCAGCTGAAGCGGAAAGAGCGTCGGAAGCCTTGAAGAAGCGTAGGAATGCTGAAGAACAAGCACCGCTACAGCTGTTCTTTGTTTTCACGGTCGAGGGTGTTTGCAGCTACAATGATATGGAAAGAAATCCTATATTTGACAAAACTTTTATCAAAATCAAAATGAAACAAGGCATAAAGTTTTTTTTTTCGTAGCCAATTTTAATGTTCTTTTGGATAATTCTCAGTCAAATTTTTTTTATTCGTTATTAAATCTAACAAAAATATTAATCAAACACTTTGAGACTAGAAAGATTCAAATTAAAACTATAATTTGAAACTCTTGATCGATTTTAATTTTAAAATGATTTTGGTTTGATTATTTTCATTTTAGTTTGGTGTTTCTGTTTTTTTTTTCATTTATGTTATTTACAAACTCATACATATGTTACATACTATACATGGTTAAGACTTAAAATTAAACCAAAACAATGAAACAACTAATGCAAGACAATAATGAAATACGCAAAGGTAAATCACGCATAACTTTTGAATTAAAGGCAAAGAAAACAAATTAAAGAGGTCAAGAAGCCTTCCACATATTTGACGTTTTTTATTGTAAAAAGAAGTTAACTGAAAATCTTAAGAAAAAACTTTAGACAAAACCCACGATAGTTGGTATTTTTTATTGCAAAAAAGAAGCTAACCGAAAATCTTAAACAAAAACTTTAAACACAAGTGTTTTTCTTGGGTTTTGTAGATGGGAGCAAGTATGAGCAGCCTAGGGACACAAAAAGTGAAAATATTTTTGGATCCTTAAGTGGTGTACCATGAGAATTTAGGTTTTTATTTATATAGGAGAGTTAGGAAGGAAACCCAAAGCCCATTAATAATAAACTTTATGTCATGACTTTAATCAATTGCTTTACACTTCTTGAATTTCAAAATTCAAGCTTCCCATCATTTTTCTTCATGACATGCTTATAAGATTTTAGGTGGTACCCATGTTTCTTGGGTCGGTTGTTGGGTTGGGTCACCGGTTAGGCCCCTTAATTAGACTCATGTCTCTCCTTGCCTTTGACTTGATTTTGATCTTGACATGGATTTGGACTTTCATTATTTGGAAATTAGGCATTCTTTGTCGTGTTTTTTATTTCACATCATTCCTACAAAATAAAAACAAACTTTTATTAATTAAAATAAAATCCTAACTAACACCTAATTATGCTAACAAACAAACTAACTCTCTAATTTGAATTAGTGAACTAACTAACTTTTCTATATAAAATCTAACTAATTCTCTAATTTAGCAAATAATTAAAGATAAAATACCAAGTCTTATATCTATTTACATTATCCTATTTTTCTAACTAATTTAATCTAATTTAACAAAGCAAATTAAAATTAAACAAAATCTAATTAAAAACTATTATATATAACATTTTTCATATATATTTATATATATATATATATATATATATATATATATATATATATATATATATATTATATAAGGTGATTTAGATAATTAAAATGCTTAAATATTCTAAGTAAAATAAAAAAAATTTGAGTGTTCTCCAAATTAACACCTTAACTTATTAAAATCTGGAATCATTTATTTCTTGAAAATTAAATTATTTCATAATAGTTATTCTTTTTCAAAATATAAATTATAAAAATTTGGGGTATAAAAAGGAGTGTTTAACCGAACTTAAACACCTCTCAAATTAGTCAAATTATGCCACTATAAGGAATAAAGTAGTCTTAATGAATTTCCTATATGAGTTTCACATTATATAAAAACAATTAATATCAATAATTTCAAATATATATTTTTATTTGTTTTATTAGTCATTTATTTTTTAAAACCCATATTCTATTCCCCACAAATAAGTTGCTAATTGTGTTCCTCATCTCTAATAAACTTTAAGTTATAATTATATTAATATTTTAATAGATTAAAATGAATGATTTAATTATTAAAGTAATACTGAATAATAAAAATATAAAACTCTGATGCAATAATATTTTCAATAAATTTAATGAAAAGTTTCTTTTCTTGAAGCAATATCTTATTCAAACATATTGTAATGTTTGAATAATATAGCCTTTCATGCAACGCATTTTTTGATCAAGCTTATTAATTTATTGTGAACGTTAAATTGATCTATTATACAAAATACTCTTTGGGTTTCAAAAAAATAAGAGTGAAAGTCTTATTCTATTTTTTACTCGTTGGCTTATTAACTCAGCCTTGAATTTGTCTTCAAGAGGATTTCTAGAGTTCTACTTTTGTTACAAATATGATGCCCTATCTATACTCTTTCTTTTATTGTTTATATAATAATTATTTTTATTTTAGTTTAACTTTTATATATATAACTTTTTAAACATTTTATAAGAATACCTAAATTCTAAATTAAAAATTTTTTAGGATAATAGTTTTCTTTTTTCAAAATTTCATCTTTTCTTTTTTTAAACAGTTATAAGTTTAGTTCTATAAATTAAAAGTTTGAGCAATATGATTATAATTAGTTATGATTAAATTATTTTTTGTTTTGAAAAAAATATCAAACTCCGAAGCAACAAGATTTTCAATAAGTTTGAGGAAAGAGTTTCGTTTATTGTAGAACTATCTTATTCAAACATATTGCAATGTTTGAATAATATAGTTTTACATGGAACGACTCTCTTGAATCAAGCAACCAAATGAGTTCATATCATAGTTTACTAAACAAGGACGATCAATATCATTGAAACGAGGTACTAACGTCTGCAACTTCTTCTTCTGTGAAATGAAAGAAATTTCGAATCTAAATAAGATGAAGAAAAGTATCACATTGATAATGGGATTCATCGCTTAGTCACAACCATGGAATTAAAATCATCATCATCATCCCAATCGCCGATCTCGAAACAAGCTGATTGATTTTTCATTCATTACGTACGTACAAACAGGAGGAACTTACGATCGACAGTGAGATCTCCGCAGAAATTGGAATCGCCGATCTATTTTCGTTCTCCAAAAACAAGATAAGCGAACACACACGGCGTGAGCTTTCCAATCGAACAAGACTAGTTCTCCGATATATATTCAATCAAGGCCAATCGAACCAGACTAGATCTCTGAACTAGTTAGTTGAAGATCAGTCTCCAAGAAAATGATGTTCAAAAAAGGGGTCTTCTTGATTTATCAAGTATTATTTCTTTATATTATGATAATTATTAGGATTTTATTCATTTTAGGGTTTATTATTTTCATCCAAATTATTTACATTTAAGCAAACGGCAACAGTAATAAGAATCTGTTGTCAATCTTTGTTATAAAATGATTAAGTTTAATCTTTTATTTCTAAAACTTATAAATCAAATAATTCTTATTTATTATTATATTATAAATTATAAATTATAAAATCGAATCAATACTCAAATAAAAGATATTTATTATGTTTTTTTTTATCCATCGGCTCCACAATTTCAAGGAACGATGTTTTCTCAAATAAAATTAATTAGATTTTTTTTTTTTAATTAGTTAGTTTAGTTTAGAATTAGTTATTTGACCTTACAATTAATTTCTTAATTAACTTTGTTCTTATTTGTACGGAATTTTAAAAATAGAAAATTCCATAATCATAAGTGAAAGAAGGCTAAGTTTCAATCAAGATCCATGTTGAATTCAAAAAAAAAAATGGCACAAAACAATGAAAGTGTTTTCAAAATTTAAGAATCAATATCAATGTCAAGTCAAGGTATGAACTCAACCGAGAGACCCAATCAATGACCCGATCAAAGATCTGACCAAATATCCGACCCAAAATCCAACCAATAAGAACGCATGGAGCCTCCTAGAACTCTCTAGACGTGAGCCATGAAGGAGGGAAAACACTTTCCATTTGAATTCAAGGATAAATAATTAGGAGTGACCATAATTTGGGTTTACCCAAACCCAAACCCAAACCCAAGAAATTAATTTGGGTTGGGTTTGGGTTACCCAAATTACCCAAATTATATAAATTTAATTTAATTCTCTATTATTAATCCAATATAAATTAATCATCTTCCAACTTTAAGTCGAACACGTTTTTAACATGTTTAACACTTTTTTCACACGTTTAACACATTTTTAACATTTTTAACACGTTTTCACACTTATAACATGTTTTTTACACGTTTTCACATTTTTGGCACGTTTAACACGATTTTAACATGTTTTTAACATGTTTAACAAATTTTCACACTAATAATACGTTTTTTACGTTTTTGTCACGTTTTTTACATGTTTAATACGTTTAACACGTTTTGACAAGTTTAACATGTTTTTCACGTTTTTGGCACGTTTAACACGTTTTTGACATATTTAACACGTTAATATGGTTTTCACGTTTTTGACACGTTTAACACGTTTTTGATATATTTAACATGTTTAATACGTTTTCACACGTTTAACATGTGTTCACGTTTTTGGCATGTTTAACACGTTCTTGACATATCTGACACATTTTTCACACGTTAACACGTTTTTCATATTTTTGTCACGTTTAACACGTTTTTGGCTCATTTAACACATTTTTAGGACATTTAACACGTTTTGGTACGTTTTTTGCACACATTTTTCACGTTTTTGACACATTTTTAGCACGTCTAACACGTTTTTGACATTTTAACACGTTTTGCACATTTAACATATTTTTGACATGTTTAACATGTTTTTTGGCACGTTAACACATTTTTGGCACGTTTTTAGCATGTTTAATACGTTTTTTCACATTTTTAGCACGTTTAATACGTCTTTCACGTTTTGGCACATTAAACATATGGAAAACGTATTAAACATATCAAATTTGTGAGAAACATGTTAAACGTGTCAAAAACGTGTTAAACGTGTCAAAACGTGCAAAAAATGTGGAAAATGTGTTAAACGTGTCAAAACGTGTTAAACGTGTTAAACATGTTAAAAACATGTTCAAACGTGTCAAGAATGTGAAAAACGTGAAGATTATGCTAAACGTGTCAAAAACGTGTTAAACGTGCTAAAAACGTGTCAAACGAATAAAAATATGTTAAATGAGTCAAATACATGTTAAATGAAAAATAATAATAATTTGGGTTACCCAACCCATATTAGTAAATAATATGGATTGGGTTATGGGTTGGGTAAATTTAATTTGGGTTGAATATGAGTTGGGTAATACGGGTTAGGTTTACCCGTTTGTTCACTCCTATAAATAATTAATGACATCGTAACCATGAAATGCTTTATTCTGATTGGCTAAATCATGTAATCGCACCTCATTTGATGACATGGTCAAATGGAGAGCCCTGCCACATCAAAAGATCATGAGTTTTCTGTCACATGTGTTACTTAGAGAACAAAAAAAAAAAAACCATGACATTTTACTTCCAGTTCCATTAGACTAGGTAGAGTTATATGGAGAGATAACAAACAATAATAATAATAATAATAATAATAATAATAATAATAATAATAATAATAATAATAATAATAATAATAATAATAATAGTAATAGTAATAATAATAATAATAATAATAATAATAATAATAATAATAATAATAATAATAATAATAATAATAATAATAATCCTGCCTATTTAATCTCAACTTCTAGCTTTGAGTGCCTTAGGGAGAGAAGAGAGCCCTTTAATTGCATTTAGCTATTAATGTCGACCGAGAACTCAAAGCAGTGTCATCTAAGCGTAGAGAAACTATTATAGGTTGATAGAAAGTCTCAAATGTTTGTTAGAAGCGTTCTCAAGTGTTTGTTAGTCATAAAATAATTTTTAATAAATGGTTAATTTATCCTATCAATATTATTATTATCTCTATATAGATTATTTGTTTAAAATAATTTGAAAAACATGAGACTGAATAAAATATAAAAAAAAAAAAAAAATAATATAACACAATATTCATGGGAAACCCAAAATTATTTGAAAAATGTACCAACAAAATTGTATGTTATGGATCGGTCATTTATTTGAAATTGGGTTTAAATTTGATAATTTCTTGCACCCTTAAAAGAATTTGAGACAAGAAATACTCACTTTTAGATAATAAAATAAATTCCTCTACTTCTTCTTCTTCTTCTTCTTCTTCTTCTTCTTCTTCTTCTCTCTTTCTTCTTCTTCTTCTTCTTCTTCTTCTTGTTCTCTTTCTTTTCTTTTTTCAGTTTCAGGCAAGAGGAGGTTCTTTTTGTTCTTCTCATCAGCAGTATAATCATTGCATTGCATTGCATTGCAGATGTTTAATATTAATTTAATTAAATAATTTTTTAATTTGGTTCATGCATGCAGTTTTAGTGAAGAAATGTTCGAGGAAAGCGTTTCTGTTCTTCTTAGAGCTTTGTGGCTAAAGCCGCCTCCAAAGGTACTGGTGCAAGAATATGATCAGCAGCAGTCGACAGAGAATAGATATTCCAGCACTTACGGGGAGGACGCCGACGCCGACGCCGACGCCGACGCCGCCTCCGATGAAGAAGAAGAATTAGAAGAAGAGGAACAATATTATTTTGAAGACGACTACTATCCATCCAACATTATTATCAGACAACGCAGGTACATAAATAAATACAAGGGTTATGTTACCACAGGTAGAGTTAAACGCTAGCTAGCTACTGAATGAATGAATGAATGAATCTCATGAAGCAAGAAGAACTCTGTAGTCTCTTGAAAACTTATCTTAATATGAATTTTATAGTTTGGTTTTCTAATTTGTTGGTCATACTTAATTACTTTTTTCTTCAAAATGATAATGATGATGATGATTGTTGCGATTAAATTAATTAATTAATTAATTAATTAATTAATTAATTAATAGGGGATTGACTTCCCGATGATAAGAGTCACCAATATCCTTTCCTTGGCCCTAATTAAGCCCGGAACCAGCTAACCCGACCGACGACCACCACCGATTTCAGAGGATGTCTTGTCTTGTCTCGTCTTGGCTTAAGACAATCAGATAATAATAATCAATACAGCTGCTGCAGCAGCAGCAGCAGCAGCCGGATATGATTCCTAAATCAAACAACAACTCAACTAAAATTAACATTAATTTCATATAAAATTAATAATCCCAACACAAATTAAATTAATGAAATAAAGACAGAACAGAAGAAGAGACGGTTGTATGTTGAAAAAAAAAAAATAAATTAATATATCCTGTAATTCTGGCAAAGAAAATACTTAAGCTGATAACAAGGATCCTATCACTAGTCCAACGTGGTCAATGAGGAAAAACGAAATAGGAAATTTGGCAACACTGAGAAACCGGATGAAGAAGCTATTTTTCCAAATTAATAAACAAGAGATTACGATACCCCATGAAAGAAATGATCAATTGAATGCTCAGTTCAACTTCACTATCTAAAGAATTTAAATCTCTTGTTTATATATCACATGATCTTTACCTAATTATGAATTCTAAAAGTTTATATATATATTGTAACGAGAAGAGTAGTGTCAGACTAAAACCTAGAACAAAAGTTAGAGTTTGTAATCCCTATTATAACTCTAATGAATCGATTCTCCGAAAGTTGGACGTATGACATTGTTGGTCCGAAACTGGGTAAAATTCTTGTGTCGTTATTTTGTTCTTTCTTATTTTTACGTTATTGTTCTGCATTCCACTATGGTTGCTATTATTATGTTTTTATTCTTAGGGGGATAGTTTTCACAACAGAGATGAGACGAAAAATAATATTCTCTAATATATTGATTGACATGTGCAGGTTTTAGATCGATATAATTGACTCTTTGATTATTTCATTAATCTCAAATCAAAAAACAAAGTTATTAGATACATATAATTAATTCCCCGCCCTCTAAGTATTCAGGAATGAGTGAACATCGCTTCCTCATAACCCAGCATCACATCTCTCGCACCCAAAAACATCATTCTCTAGATGAACAGCATTATGGATACCTTGTTTCACATATTTCACTCCTAAAAGTGTTGTGAATACCTTGTCAGCATTTGGATCACAGAGGTGCCAAGCCTAACGATGAAAAACAGTTAACAGAGATAGCATACAATAATAATGAAATAATAAGCAAATTCTAAGCAAAAACTTTAGACAAATCCCTCCAATGGTTGGTATTTTTCTTAAGTTTTTTTAGATGGGAGCAAATATAAACAGCCTAGGGACAATGGGGGTGAAAATTTCGAATCCTTACGAGGTGTCTAATGAGAATTTCGGTTTTTGGATTATATAGTAAAGCAAAAAAAGAAACCCTAAGCCCATTAATAAAAAACTTTATGTCATGACTTTAATCAATTGGCTTACCCTTCTTGAATTTCGAAATTTAAGTTTCCCTCCATATTTTTTCATGATAGGGTAATAAGATTCTAGGAGGTTACTCATGTTTTTTCATGGTTGAATCTTGCTCGGTTGTTGGGTCGGGTCACCAGTTGGGCCCCTTAGTTGGCTCATGTCTTGATGTCTTGATTTGACTTAACCTTGACCTTGGCATGGGCTTGGACATTCATTATTTTTTTAGTTAGGCATTTTCATTCTCCATACAAATAGAAACAAACATTTATTAATTAAAATAAAACTCTAACTCACACATAATTATATTACAAACTAACTAACTCTCTAATTTCTTATTGAACTAACTAACATTTTTAAATAAAATCTAACTAATTCTCTAATTTAACAAATAATAAAAGATAAAACACCAAGTCTTATATCTCTTTACATTATCTTATTTTTCTAACTAACTTAATCTAATTTAAGAGAGCGTTACATGGACATTGAAACATATTACAATATGTTTCAATAAGATAGTGCTCTAAGAAACGAAACTCTTTTATCAAACTTATTGCCTCTGAGTTTGATGTGTTCTTAAGGGAAAAGTAGATAGTCAAGACGATTAAACATTTTGCTCCAACTTTTAATTTATAAAACTTTACTGGTAACATTTAACTTAATTATGTATATATGAAATTTTGTCTACTATGTTAATTTTTAATTAGCTTTTGTTTAATTTTAATTTTCTTTATTAAATTAGATTAAGTTAGTTAGAAAAATAAGTTAATGTAAAGAGATATAAGACTTGGTCTTTTATCTTTTATCATTTGTTAAATTAGAGAATTAGTTAGATTTTATTTAGAAATGTTCAATAAGAAATTAGAGAGTTAGTTAGTTTGTAGTATAATTAGGTGTGAGTTAGAATTTATTTTAATTAATAAATGATTGTTTCTACTTGTAGGGATTCAAAAATGTGAAATCCATCCAATGGAAATGCCTAATTAAAAAAATTGAATGTTCAAGGCCATGTCAAGGTCAAGATCAAGTCATAATCAAATCAAGACATGAGTCCAACTAAGGGGCCCAACTGGTGACCCGACTCAAAATCCAACCATGAAAAAATGAGTAACCTCCTAGAATCTTATTATCATGTCATGAAAAAAATGGAGGAAACTTAAATTTTGAAATTCAAGAAGGGTAATCCAATTGATTAAAGTCATGACATAAATTTTATTATTAATGGGCTTAGGGTTTCTTTTCTAGCTCTCCTATATAATCCAAAACCAAAATTCTCATTCGACACCTCTTAAGGATCCGAAATTCTCATATTTGCTCTCATCTATAAAACCTAAGAAAAACACCGACCATTGTAAGGATGTGTCTAATATTTTTGCTTAGGATTTTTTAACTTCTTTTTTGCAATCAAGAAGAAAAAACTATTGTAGGGTTGTGTCTAAAGTTTTGTTTTAGGATTTTGGGTAATCTTTTTTTTTTTCAATCAAGAACGCAAATTCTTTGTAAGGCTTCTTTACTCATTATTTCAAATCTAAAAGATTATTTAAACTCTTAACTCGAATTAATTAATTTACAAAAGTCAGGATATTTTAATATAATAATTTATTTAAAATAATTTTTGACACGCAAATCGTGATTGAAATTTCTCGAACCTTAAACTTTTTTCGGGAAAAGAATTTTCTGAGGTTACAAAAGTTAATTAAGAAATTAATGGTAAAGTCAACAACTAATTCCTAACTAATTTTCTAAAAAAATCTATTTAACTCACCTTTTAAAATAAAGAATAACTAATTAACTTTCTAAAATAAACCTAACTAAATCTCTAAAAAACTAACTTTGAATGTAAAAAAAAAACTAATCAAACAAATTAATTAAAACAAAAGAGAAGATCAAATCTTATACCCTAACGTTTATAATTATTATTTTTATTAAATTTAAATATTAAATAAAATAATGTTTAAATATTTTTAATTAAAAATACAAATAATTACCATTTTATCAAACATGATTCTTTTAGATAAATTTTACAAAATCTAAGACCAAACAAGCAACTACAAATAAAAAGTTTATTAAATTATCTATTTAATCTTATTTAGGCTCGTGTTTTTCATTTTCAAAATTGAATATGATGATATATATCATGTTTTTTGTTTTTCTAATATATTATAAATATTATAGAATTTTAAAAAATAAAAAATAGATTAATATTGAGATAAATATAATCTCAATCAAAGAAAAACAGATTAAAACTATGGAATCAATATCTTCAAATGCGGGGATGTCTTCAGATCTGCTACCGCGATCGATCTTCGGAGCTGGAAACAGAACCTACTAGTTTGTCCGCCTTCTTCTTCTTCGAATGGGGTAGAGATACGCTCGGTCTCCCATTCTTCGAATGGGATTTGGCAAATGAAATAGACTCACCTTCTTTTTGTTTAATTCTTCCTTCCTTTCCTTCCATGATGATGATCCAACGCTCCATGTAAGTCAAGAGGACAAACCAAAAGTAATAATTTACTTAGCATGACTATTTCTTCAACAAACTAATAATAGGTTTAAGCTTGATCAAAAAAACATCCTTCCATGAAATTTTATATCACCCAAACATATTACATATATAGATTTTATGTTCATGTCTGGATGATATAAAACTCCAAGAATCGAAGCTCTTTCATCAAGCTTTTTGTTTTGGGGGTGAAAAAATAGTAATTGTGTTTAGATTTATACAAGTCAATTTATAACTTATTATGAGAAAAAAATGGATAGGTAGTTTAATTATTATTATATATTTTTTAATTACATCCATAACTTTCAAACATATTGAGAGAATATTGGATAGATTAGGTATTTAGTTTATAATATTATCAATTTTTTTTTTATAAAAAGTAAAAACTAACATCTAGAAGGAAAATATTTTATTTCAAGATAAATGTCATGGATAAAAATAACAATACAAAATGTGAAATTACTAACTTTTAATAGTTAATATAATTTATTTCTTTTTTTTTTTACTTTTTAATTTAACAAAATAAAAATTTTAATAAAAATGATCTATTTATATTTTGTTTGGAGTAATAGAATATAATTAAATAACTAATTTATTATTTATCTTGATTTTGCTTGAATTATGAAAACAAACAAAATATTTGAAGAATTTTATCTTAAATTCAATTTAATTATTAATAACCATTATTATAACGTAAACAATTATTTTATTATAACATTCTTGAATCACAAAAAGAAAATGGTTCCTAAGCCTGTCTTCTTGAGATGCCTCGTCAGCAAATATATTAGTCAACTCAAAATTGAGAAAAAAATGAAACAAATTGTATAAACTTTTTGTAATACGTTTCAACGAGAACACCGAGCTTAAAAAATCAAACTTCTTTAATAAAGACTATGTTTTAATATTATTTTATCTTTAGGTTAATTAATATTGTTTTATTATAAATGGACAAATTGTAAACATTAAAATAATTTAATTGGTTCACATATTCGGCTATTTTTTTTTTTTTTTTTTTTTCAATTTCTGCAATATATTTCCATGAGACCGTTGTTTCAAGAAATGGATGTATTTCGACAAATCTACTGAAAATGTTGATGTGTTGAGGAGAAAATAAATCGTCAAAACTATTAAACATATTACTCTTAACTATTTATTTATATGTCTCAATTTAGAATTTAATTATTTTAAACAATTTAAAAGGCATATATATATATATATATATATATATATATATATATATATATATATATATATATATCCACCAATTTTATTTTCAAAGTGTGACGATAGATGTGCTTAATCACATATTTTGAGTTATTATAATTCTTTTATAAAATAATATATTTTAAAAATAATAAAAATCAAAATATTAAACTAAAATTTCTTAAGTCAAAAAAAAAAAAAAAAAACACAAACGAAATAGAGAGGGGTTAAAATTTAACAAATAAGAGAGTGGTTCATTGAATATTACATGAGGACATAATAATTTTTTTAGAAGATAAAGTCACAGCATTTGTAACTATAATGATTTGATGGGTATCCCAAAAACACACATGGAGTTGGAGTTTATTTATGAAAGTAGAGGAAAAAAGAGGATAACACAGACATTCAAAAATCCGGAGATGAGAATACGATGAATCTTTTTGATAAAAAAAAGCTGAAGAGAAATTGATAATTTAATAATTTATGGGAAATAATATTGAGGAAATATGTTGTCATTTGTAATTATGGAGGTAAAAAAACATCGAAAAATTAAGTACAAATAATATTATTAATAGTATGGATTTTTTTTTCTTTTGTTTCCATTTTGTGTAGATGTATGAGGGCACAACAATATAAAAGAAAGACTGAGCTCTTTACAAAATTTCCAACATAGTTGTTTTTTTTTTATCAAATTCATCACTTTTATCAAATTGGATGTTTTTTTATCTCTATAAAAAATTTAGAATAATCATCCAATAATAATATATAATATCGGTGACCAGAAAAACTAAAAAAATGAGATGTCCATAAATTAGTATGAACAATCTCAAATGGCAGAAGAGAAAAAATATTTAAAGAAAGAAATGACAGCTTATTATGTTTTTCAAAAGAAATGAATGACAAATTTCATAATTTCTAGATTTATTATATTTAATGAACTTATTCTTCATAAAAGAACTTAAAATATAATTGAATGAATGAACCAAAAGTGTATGTCAAAGGAAAAGAAATGAGTTAACGTGGAAGGAAATATGTCCTTTAATTTATTGGGAAATGATTAAACCTGGATAGAATAATTAATGATAACAATTTAATTTGATTATGTTAGAGTCACAGTGTTTTGTTAGAAGTTAACTACGATTAATGAGGTTAAACTCATAACTATTATAATTGGGTCTTATGAGGTCACACTTAGAGTTGGCAGAATAGATTAATGAGAAAGAAATCCAATTATTAATAATATATTAGATATTATTAATAATTAGAAATAATATATAATATTTTTTTAAATATAAAATTAATTAAAAAATGATAATAATTCAATAACACCATAAAATAATTAAAATTACAAAATTAATTATATTAATTAATTTATTTGAATAAATAATAACTTTATTTTTTATTTTAAATATAAATTTGTTTTTTAAAATGTAAGATCGTATATAATAGTAAAATCGAAATTATTTATAAACTCGTGAAATCGTAAAATCTTATTTTAGTAAATTTAAAATCGTAAGAGTTTACTTAAACTCAGACTCGTTAACTTGATATTAAATCGTAAAATCGTAAGATTTTAAGAGTCAATTCGGGATTTTAACCGACCTTAAATATTTAAGAAAAATCTTATAATTGGCCTTTAAAAATTTGCATTAAGATTCTTGATTTTATTGATTTGATTCATGAGTTTCTTGTCATATATTGTAAATATATTGTATTTCTAACCTTTAAAGTTCAAAATTAGTTAGTAAAGAGTCGGTTTTGGCTATCACTTAGTTAATAATTAGGATCGAAACCCAAGAACATCAGGTTTTCTAATGTAGCGGCGCTTCTTCAAGGCCCTCTAAACACTCTTTTAAGCATTCCTGGCGCATAAGAGGTGACACTTCTTCTGCTCTCAGCTGCTATCCTCGCCTGATCGAGTAATCAAGCCACGACCGAGATCTTGCTCGCTTGGTACTTCCCTTCACACCAGTAGCGGACTCAGAAATATTTTCTCGGGGGCCAAATATACATAGTAACATAACATTTTTTTTGGCGATCAAATAAATGCATTTTCTAATTAAAATTTTACTCGGTACTTACATAAAAATACTAACAAGCACAATTACAAAATACTAACAAGCACAATAACTAAATTATTTTTGTCCATGAGTCGATACAAAAGAAGACAATTTTATTCTATGAGATTCCAATATTGGCTCATTTTCAATTGTTGAGAAAATATATTTCTCAACATATACAACAAAACTATCATTCATCCATTCATCTCTCATTCGATTACGCAAATCAGTCTTCACGGTCTTCATTGCAGAAAAAACTCTTTCAACGGATGCAGTTGCAACTGGTAAAACTAAAGTCAACTCTATCAATCGATAAACCAAAGGAAAGACTATATGTTTTTCTGTTGCAACCAATTTCTGAGCAAGAATTCCCAAGTCTTCAATTGAAGAAAATTGAGGATCATCCCGCAAATTAAATAAGTAAGCCCGAAATTGTTGTTCCAAAAATAAATAATCACTGTCTATGAAATTTTCGGGATAAAGTTTGGCAAGACGAATTTGTTTACAAATATCAAATTGCGAGAATGAATTTCTGGGATGAAGACATGTTATAATTATCATTACCATTGATAGTGTTTGGTTTGGATGGAAGAATCACTATTGATAATATTATTTGTATTGATTAATAAATTTTATATTTAATTTTTATATATTTATAAACTTTATTAATTTTTTTATTCTTTTCCTATTATTATTCATTTAAAAACATATAAATAAATCAATTAATTCAATATATATATATATATATTATATATATATAAATAAATAAATAAAAAGAAATAATTAGTCAAAATAAAAAATATTAATAAGTTTTATATTTAATTCTATGTTTTCTTTAATTTAATATATTTCTAAATTTTATTAATTTTTTTATTCTTTTTCTATTATTACTCATTTAAAAATTATATAAATAAATAAATCAATTAATTCACTTCATATTCATATTTATTTGGTTATAAATTTGCTAACTTTTTATTTAAAATTGAAATTCAATTATACCTTTCATTCTTTTTTTCTTAATCAGTTATAAAACTATAAGCAATAAGATTTTCAATAAGTTTGACGAAAGAGTTTCGTTTCTTGGAGTACTATCTTGTTCAAACATATTGTATTGTTTGAATAATATAGTGTTCCATGGAACGGCTCTCTATCATCAAGCTTATTATTTTATTGCTTATTATTTTATTGTGGACGATAAATTGATCGATTATACAACTTACTCGTTGGGTTTCTAGAAAACAAGAGTGAAAACCTTATTCCATTTTTGTAAGTCTTCTTTTTTGCTGTATTAACTTGGCCTTGAATTTGTCTACAAGAGGATCTTCTATAGAGGATCTTCTATAGAGGATCTTCTATAGTTCTATTTAATCCATTTTTTCAGCCTTTAATTTAGATTTGAAATCTGTTTTTTTACTTAGAGTTCTAGCTCCTGTCACATTCATATTTTTCTTTCTTCTAGGCCCTTTTCATGGCCCTAACCCTTGTAATTACAAATTGATCCTTCTAATTCTTTATTGATCTCTGGGTCAATCATGATAGCAGACATAAAAAAGATGAATGACATGTGTTTTCATAAACAAAGATTATCTTGGTTGAAGTTTTGTAAGTAAACAAATCATGCATGGATAAATTGCAAAACCTAACTACCATTGACCAGCTTTAATTTGAATTGGACTTTTATTTTTTTTTTATTAATGAAGAAATATCCTGTCAATGTTGGGTTGTTTGGTCAATTGAATTTAGTTTTAATGAATAAAGGGAAAGCTTCCCACAGATTTAATTTACATTTGAATGTACTGAAATCCGTTTTTCCGGCCATTTCATGCAACGAATTATTCAAGGAAAGAATAAAGGCCAATTAAATTATTTAACTGTTTTTAATAAATTATATTTAAAAAGATTATTAAGTTTTAAATCTATTTTATCAATAGTTAAATTTTATTATTATTATTAAATATTATCAATTTAATAATTTAATTATAAAATAATAATTGTGTATTTTATTTCAAATACACTTTTTGTCTTTATCAGATATGTCTAAATCTACTTTCTATTCTATTATATATTTTGTAGGTTCTAAATATAACATTTCTTTTTCAATTTTATTATAGTAAATTTATTTATAAATTTATTTGAAAATATTTTAAACCTAATACCTAAATTATATTCACTTTTTAATTATAAATTGAGTTACATCATTCAAATTCTAAAATTAATTGTTTTGACTATTTACTTTTTAAATGCAACGAAGAACACCAATGAAATTTTTGTAATATTTTTCAACAATATGGAATTTCATAGAACGATCATCTTATATTTTATATAACTTATTATGTGTATATTCATTTTCAACTCAATTTTATAGTTTATCTTTTTTAATAAATTTCAAACTTATTGTCATTCAAAATTAATATATAGATTCATTGAGAAATTATTGTGGAGCAATTGAGATTCTAATAATGATTGATTTATTATATTTAAAGTATATAAGATTATTTAAATTAAAATTATATTGAATATTAAAAAATATATGATTAATGTTTTTATTCCTTTAGTTTTTTAATTAGTTTAGAAATTAGATTAGTTAATTAATTACATTCTTTAAAATAAAGTTATAATGAAAGGGTATAAGACTTGGTCTTATCTTTTTTAATTATTAAAAGTGCTTAGTTAGGTATTTTATAAAGTTAGTTTAGTGTAGAGATTAATTAATTAGTTTTTGTATAAGAATAGATTTGTTAGTTAGTTGTTAGATGTTATTTAGGAGTTAGTTGTTTGATTTTATAATTGATTATTAGTAAAAAGTTTTGCATTTTTGTAGGGTTTTTGAAAAAAAAATGAAAAGTCTTACCGAAGTACTAAGTACTGAACAAGGGTCCAACCAAGAAATCAAGAAAATTCCATTGAAGTGCAGCTTTGAATTCAATTCAAACTCAAGTCAAAGTCAATTAAATGTCAAGTCAAAGTTAATTCATGAATCCAACCGATGAACCTAACTAGTGACCCAACAGAAGGCCCGATCAGATCCGACCGAGGATCTAACCTAACCGAAAGATGAAATGGAGCCTCCTAAAAGCATTCAAATTGTGAGACATGAGAAGGAGGGAAATACTAGCATTTTGAATTCAAAATATCAAATTAGCTAATTCATAATGTGTAAACCAATTAAATCTGAATTCTTCTAGTCTCAAAATCTTGCTCTGATATCATATAAGCTTGAGATGAGCAAATTAGGAATTTGAGAATTAGATGTGATGCAATTAAAAAGTAGCATCTAATACTTTCATTAACATAGAAAATAAATATAGACCTTAAACTATTTTAATGTAAATAATCTTTCATTTTACAATAAAATAATGTTAATTAATTTAAAGATAAAATAATTTTGAAACATATTCATTATGAAATAAGTTTGATTTTTTAAGCCCGATTTGGTTGAAACTATATCATCAAAGAGAGAGATTTAGGAACCAATTTTTTATTTTGTGATTAAATAATGTTATAAGAAAATAATTGTTTATTTTATAATAATTGTTATTATTATTTAAATTGAGTTTAACATAAAGATTTTCAAATATTTTATTTGTTTTTGCACTTAATGATCATAATTCAAACAAAATCAAGATAAATAATAATTAATTAATTATATTCTATTACTAAAACAAAATCTAAATAGATAATTTTTTTATTAAAATTCTTATTTTTTTTAAATTTAAAAAAAGTAAGAAAATAATCAATAAATTATATTAACTATTTAAAAATTAGTAATTTCATCTTTGGTTTAATTTCTTATTTTTATCTTTCTGACATTTATCCCTATATGTATTTTCTACTTTATTATATATATATATATATATATATATATATATATATATATATATATATATATATATATATATATATATATATATATATATATATATATATATATATATATATATATATTGAGTTTGAAAGAAAATATTTTCCTTTTAAATTTGATATATATATTTTTAAAAATATTATAAACTAAATACCTATATTTATTGATATTTATCCATTATTCTCTCAATATATTTGAAAATATTTGAAAGTTGTGAGACATAAATAAAAGAAATATAATAATAATTAAACTATCTATCCATCTTTTTCTCATAATTAATTAAAATTGAGTTATATAAATTAAAATACAATTAGTTTTTTTTTTCAAACACAAACACATTGAGAGGAGAGAAAGCTTGATGAAAGAATTTCGATTCTTGAGATTTTATGTTATCGAGGCATGAACATAAAATCTATGTAATATGTTTCGATAATGTAAAATCTCAAGGAAGGGTGTTTTTTAATCAAGCTTAAGCATATTATTAGTTTTGTTGAAAAAATAGTCCGCCATGCCAAGTAAATTATTGCTTTTGGTTCAACAACTTCCGAGCCATCCGCCTCCTCTTGACGTACGTGGAGCGTTGATCTTTTGGAAGGAAGGAAGAATTAACACAAAGAAGAAGGTGAGTCTATTATTTCATTCCTGGGACTATTTCTTTTCCAAATCCCATTCGGAGAGAGAGACCGAGCGTATCTCCACCCCATTCGAAGAAGAAGGCGGATTGACTGACCAATAGCTTCCGTTTCCAGCTCCGAAGATCGATCGCGGCAGCAGATCTAAAGACATCCCCATTTGAAGAATCAACGCCTATAAAATAAAAGGAAGGAGCTTCCAAGGGAAAAACTGGGATCGAGGAGGTCATTCATTGTCATTGGTATTTACAATTTTATTAGGGATGGATTGTGAGGTTTTTGTGCGTTAATTAGCTATGGTTGTTGAGACTAATTCTCTTTATCTATATATATATATATATATTTATATATTTATGTAAACACTCATTTTTCACCTCCCAATTTTTATATTTTATAAAACAACTATTTTTAAAATAATTGAATTTTCAAGAATAATTTATTTTGGATTTTAATAAGTTAAGTAGTAACATGTGTAAGTTATAATAGGTAAGTTATTACCATTAAAATATTCAAGGTTTTATTTAGTTAATTACCTTAGATATTTATTAAAAAAAAGAAAAAATATGTTAAATATATATATATATATATTATCGTTTTCTTTAAAAGCTTTATCTGTTTTAAATAATTAGGTTGGTTGTTTGTTTTTATTTAATTAAATTAAGTTAGATTAGTTTAATTAAGTTTGTTATTTTTGATTCCTTTAAATTAGAATTAAATATGATTATTTCTTTCTAAGAAGGAATAATGAACAAATTTAACAAGATCACTGTGACTTTTCTAGACTAATCAAGAAAGCAAATTTAAATCATGAATGTCATTAAACCGATCAAGAACCTGCTTCCCTTCCGGTATGCGTAGTAGGAGTGAATCCCATTGTCCATCCTTAAAAACTCTAACCGTAGCAGCCAAGCAATTCCTTCTTATACGCACATTTCAGAACTCTTCTTTAAGAACTAGGGGTTATTTTTCAAATCAGGGGTCGTTTCAAAACAACGTACCTCGACCATCTCCCAAACGTATGTCGAAAAGTGGTGCGACTTAGATTTAAGTTTCAATATCTTTATGAGTGACCATGTCATTTCGTCTTTGATTTTACTTATACATACACTCGCCTCCCGTTTCATAAATCGTGAGTGGACCAATTTCACCCAATGAGAGTTTTGTTTTTTTGTTGAACCGCCCACAAATGCTTGTAAGTGAGCGCTCTATTCCACTAAACGCTGCTTTTTAGCCTGATACCACCCTCGAGTTTTGGCTAGCAAAGATCAATCCACTTAAACTTTTTCCCCCTTTACCTTGGTTGCCCCAAATGAATCACGCATCAAAGAATCCAGCTCCCTCATCCCCTTCTTCGGAAGCACCAACTGTTGAGACCAATACCCGATTATTCCCATGACGACGCTCTTAACTAGCTCGATTCTACCCTCATATATATATATATATATATTTAAATATTTTATACAAAATACTTAAATTATAGATTTTTTAGGCTAACAGATTCTTTTTTCAAAATTGAAATTCGATTATACCTATTCATTTTTTTTCTTAATCAGTTATAAGTTAAGTTCTATAAATTAAAAGTTGGAGCAATAGGATTATAAGTTAGGTCTAAATTACTTTTTTCTCGAAAAAAATATCAAACTCCTAGGTAACAAGATTTTCAATAAGTTTGATGAAAGAGATTGGTTTCTTGCAGCACTATCTTGTTCAAACATATTGTAATGTTTGAATAATATAGTTTTACATGGAACGAGTCTCCTTAATCAAGATTATTAGTTTATTATGGACGATAAATTGATTGATTATACAACTTACTCGTTGGGTTTCTAGAAAACACGAGTGAAAACCTTATTCTATTTTTGATTGCCTTCTTTTTTGCTCGTATTAACTCAGCCTTAAATTTATCTCCAAGAGGATCTTCTATAGTTAGTTAAAAACTTGAACTTATATTAATATTAAAACGTCCCGTGTTTATCAAATTTGGTATTAAATTTAAAATATAGAGTTTTTGTACCCTAGTTGGTTAAAGAGTTGTACTTGTTTTGTTAGGTTGCAAGTTCGAAACATACCTCTAGATTTTTTAATTTTATTTTTGACCGTTTTAAATTTAAAGGCGGGTCAACCCATAATCCGACCCAAGTATCCAAATTAACCACAGCTCTCGACCCGGCGATCCGGACACTTTAAAAATTAAGCATTATTATATATATATATATAAATTAGTTAGTTAAAAAGTTGAACTTATATTAATATTAAAACGTCTCGCGTTTATCAAATTTAGTGTTGAATTTAAAATATAGACTCTTTGTAGCTTAGTTGGTTAAATAGTTGTACTTATTTTGTTAGGTTGCAAGTTCGAAACATACCTCTAGCATTTTTAATTTTATTTTTAACCGTTTTAAATTTAAAGGCGGGTCAACCTACAATCCGACTCAAGTATCCAAATTAACAACAACTCTCGACCCGACAATCCGGACACTTTAAAAATTAAGCATCATTATATATATATATATTAGTTAGTTAAAAAGTTGAACTTATATTAATATTAGCCTAGTTAGTTAAAAAGTTGTACTTGTTTTGTTAGGTTACAAGTTCGAAACATACCTCTAGCATTTTTAATTTTATTTTTGACCGTTTTAAATTTAAA
>NW_025919218.1:0-48115 GCF_907164915.1 Impatiens glandulifera
ATCTGAGCCACTCTCTACGGGTACTTCGCAGCAAGACGACCAAGTCGAGGATGATTTCGAAGAACAACTGCGGTCCCGATCTAAAAGACCACGACCCTCCAGGCAACCGCAACCGCAACCGCCACCGCAACCGAAGAGAAAGAAGAGTGCCTATGAATTCACGGACTCGGAATAGGGACTATCCTTCTTTTTCTTTGCCTTAGTATTTATGCTTTGTCTTTTCCGGTTATCTATAAATATATAAAGTTATTTTTGAATACCGGCCTTATTTTGCATTTCTACATGATTTTGATAATTTTAAATAAAATAATCAAAAAGGGAGAAATTGTTAGATAAAAGATAGAGATTCTTCCAAAACTCCTCCCTCAAAATTTTTCGAAAATTCTCTAAGTCACTTCCAAAACTCCTCCCTCAAAATTTTTCGAAAATTCTCTAAGTCTTTTTCAAAAATCGGCCAAACAAAACAACCGGCCTACGGTTGCAAACTTACATGATTTTGATAATTTTAAATAAAATAATCAAAAAGGGAGAAATTGTTAGATAAATTCATACCGGTTCAAATAAACCTAACTTAAACAAACTTCCCATGCAGGAACAAGGAACCGGACCGGATGAACAAAAGAAAACCAACTGAAGAAACCGAACCGGTCAAGTCACCATACCGATCAAAAGCACTCTGAACATGACCGCACAAAGGATCGGCCAAAGCTTAAAACCAGATCCATCAAACAGCCGATTATCTACAAGACAAGAATAACCGGAAGAGGTCCGGTTACTTCACTACCAAAAGACATTCGGCCAAGTCAGGCGGCCGACCAGTACAAGAAGACACTTTGGGTATCTGTTGAGAATGATACCAAAGGAGCAGACTGAATACTTCCATATCCATGCAAGTCTGAGGAAAGCCTGTAGGCTGCAGAAGACAGTACTACTGGATCCTTCTACTTCGGGATAAACCAGAAAGGAAATCTTCAAAGTACAGACAACTGTCCAAGCAGACAGTGCCTATATCAAGTAAAAGACAAACCCAGCAGGTTTGCCTTACAGACCGGCAGGTCTGAAACAGGATATCAGGTCTGAGGAGATGACCGGCAGGTCTGAGACACTGAATCACTGCATCTCTGATCAGCCAATCAGATTCAAGGCTTCGAAATATGACCGTTGGCATATTTCACCTATAAAAGGAGGCAGTTGCAGAAGAGTAAATGCGGGATATTAAGCGAGACAAGTGAAGCGTTGAGAGCATTTACTACAAGTGATAACAGTGTGGTATTCTAAGAAAGCCTAAGTGCTAAATTCTAAGTGTGTGCTACAATTTCGGTGTGAATTGTAAGAGTGTTATCGAGCAGGAAATAAGTCTCGATCGAATTGTACTTGTATTCCTTCGTGAATATCCTTCTCGCGGTTTCGAGAGGAAGGGGTGACGTAGGAGTTTTATCTCCGAACATCCATAAAATCTGTTGTGTTATTTACTTTCTGTTGGCTTCATTACATAACCGACTAACTTATCCACACCGCTCCAAACCGACTCCATACTGACCATACCGAATATCCAGATAACCGAAACCGACCCACCATTCTTCAAATCTCCATCATCCGAAACCGATTCCGCCTATCATACACGTGTACCGCTTCAACTTGAAAGCAAACCTCTTCCGCGCTTGAACCTAGTTCAAGGGTTTGTGACAGGTTGTGTAGTATTGAAACCCCGGTGTTAATCTCTAACCGGATTAACCACCACCCTACGAGTAAGAACCGCTAATCGGTCCAACCCCCGGTCCACCAGCGGCGACCTAGATCCTAACAAAGATGGTCGAGACTTTGTACGAGCTTTTCTCGTACTCCATGAAACCGTTCAATCATTCTCATTTCGATCGGAGTTAGCGTTTTTCCTTCAGCTTCTTTCAGCGCATTCTCCACTTCTTGTAACCGAGCATTTTCAATAATTACTGCGGTTTTGCTAAAAGCAGGTTGGATAATATTGGTGTGAGCTAACTGGCGGGCCCTTTCTTCCAGCCTGATGAGTCTATCCCAATGCCTGTTGCTGCTCAATCCTGGAGCCATATCGGATATTTTTGTTTCACAACGAAGTTTTACCCACATGAGGTATGGTGTTATCGCATCACCGGCACCTTTGTTCATGTCCCTGAGAAATTCCTCGAACAGCTCATCTTCTTGTTCTACGGTAAAGGGGACCTCGTCCCTGGTTATGACTTCTGGTTGAGGACCGGTTTGCAATGTACCCTTTCCTGTTACCGTCGAATCTTCGACAAGAATCCCTTTTCCTTTGTTGACCTGAACAGATCCTTCAGGTATTGGTGCTGAGTCAGATGGCCCATCTTGAGCCGATTGGTTTTCTATGTTGTTTGGAGCTGACCAGTTCCCCGCGGAACCGGATGGTTCCTGATCTTCAAAATTTCCCTCCAGAGCCGGAGGTGTAATATCTGCTGTTTTGGCCGTTTCTTCGACCGGTTGTTCTTCACTCTGATCAGGTATCTCAACCTGATCAATTGATTTGCGACGACTTGACACATCGTCTTCGGTTTCCCTTGCGATGTCTTGGACTACGTTCTCAATGGCTTCAGAGGTATTCAAGCCTCTTCAATTCTTTTACTTGGTGATTTGGAGGTTTCAGAGTGTATACTAACCTCTGCTTCCTCCTTTGACGCTGACTTATTCTCCTGGCTCCCCGAGGATTCGGTTTGCCTTGGTGAGTTAGATGGAACAGTGGTAGGAATAACGGTGTTGATGGGAATGGGTTGGAAGACGTCTGCGGTTCTTTCTGGTGGATTATCCGATGAAAGAGTTTTCTCGGAGTCCGCCGGTTTGTTGGAGTTCTTCCTAGCAGTCGACTTCTTCCTCCCCTTCGGTTCTTGTGGGGCTTCAGTTTCAACCGCTTTTCTTTTGGGTTTCTTTTGCTTGGTAACTTCTTCAGTCGGGGCGGAAGAGCTGGTCCCTTTGGATGACTTTGTTCTGGAAGATTTCGGTTTAACCGCTTTCTCTGGCCTCTCAATCATTGACTCTGAGTTGAGAATATTGTTGAGTGGGAGCGGTTCTCCTTCACCAAGCTCCACAATAAGAAACTTAAGGATTTTCACAATTTGCATTGCGAAGGCCTGAACCCGGCCATCCTTCTTAATCACCATCTGGCAAAATTCTTCGAAGATAACGTATCCCCAATCCACCTTGTCACTACGGACAATGGCCATCAGCATTGTCAGTTTAAGTTTCGTCAGGTTGTCGAAGTTACCTCCTCTTCCCTGAAGTGAGCGAGCGATGATGTTCACCAACTATTTGAACTCCGGTTTTAGCTTATTCTTCCGGCTGGAGTGAATCACCAGATCCTGATCTGAAAGTGATATCACCAACCGGACAACGTTTGATTCTGCAGCGGTTAGGTCAGTTTTGAAATCCAGACCTGTGTTGGGCAGACCGAGGGCTTCAGCAAATAGCTCTTCGGTGATCAGAATGTTTTTCCCATTGACGTTGGCGGAGATCTTCCTTTTTGTGAGTGTCGCCGTCGCCAAGAACTCCGTCACGGCCGCCGGATAAATGGTGAACGGACCAGATAGGAATTCCTCTAACCTAGAATCTCTTAAAGATTGAAGAACAGCCTTGTTTTTATCATCGGCGTGTTCATCAATATCCGCGAAATCAACTTGCAGCATCCATTGGAAAGGAGCTTTGCTTAGATCCGTGATAGTTTGAGAAGAAAGAAAATGAAGAGCGATGATGATCGAAGAGAAGAAAGCTTTTGAAGATCTGGAAATTTTAGAGAGAGAAAGCACATGTGTCGAATGAGATGTTTAGACTTTATATAGATGACGGTTCCGAACGATTAGAAGATGAACCGTCGCTTGATGTTTTTGGCGCCAATTTTCCCTCCAAAAGTTACTACAGTAACTTTCGGCGGTAAAAACGGAGATTCAGTGGGCGGTAAATTTTGGGAAGTAAAACCGTGGGCGGTAAATTTTTTTTTTTAATTTTCATCTTTGCTTGAGGTTGCGGTTTTACTTGAAGACACGTTAACCGGAAGGTTTGGTTAACATTAAGGTTTTGTTTTAACTTTTAAGAAACCGAAAGAAAAGATGTGAATGAAAACCGGAGATTTTTTTTAAAATTAAACATTTCATTAAATTATAAGAGTGAACATTGAGCGGTTTTGGTCGTACAACAAAATGACCAAAACCGGAAAGAAAAACCGATAACTTAGTCTTTGAACCAGTTCTCCTCCACCATTCTTTCGTGCCACTTGTTCACGGTGTTTTCAGGTGTCCGTTCCTCAATCCTCGATATTCATCTTTCCAACATGGATATGGTGATGGTGTTGGACGGTCCAACCGGAACACTAGGTCCAAGGTTGCGGCGCTGAGCCATCAGAAACCGGGTGATTTGAGGGGCGAATTTGGTTCTTCTCCTTGAAGCGGTTATCAGCGTCTTCAGGTTGTTGAAAAGATAGGTTGCCCAGTTAATGGAGGAGTTGCGGATGATGGCTATCATGATGTCGAACGCCTCCCGGTTATAGTTCTGGTTTGGCATTCGGCCCATGACAGACCTTTGAACCAAGTCATGCAGGACTTGGTAGTGAGGAGCTAGTTTCTCTTTCTTCCCAAAGTCCTTGATCGGAACGCTGGAAGAAGAGAGGATCTGGAAAAAGTCTTCCTTAGCCGGCAAGAATGGCGTGGGGAAGTCTGAAAAACCTTTGGTTGGAAGGTGAGAGAAGTTGGCAAATTCTTCTTCTATAAAACGAAGAAATTGGCCGTCGATGATGGTGCAGATGCTGCCATCATCTAGAATATGACCGTTGTTGAAAAATTCACACACCTCCTCCACAAGGATAGTGTCTGAACCTTTGAGAAAACCTTGGAGTCCCGAATCTAAGATCGGTTGGAAGACCCATTCATAATATCTACAATCTTTCACATCTTCGAAATCGACGATGAGGGTGTTTCTGAGTTCAGCAGACATTGTGAGAAGGTTTTTGGAAGGATTTTCTGAACTTTTAAGATTTAGAGAGAAGAAATGTTGGAAGCGTGTTTTGAAAATGGAGGAATGATTCACCTTTTATAGCTTGAAACGGTTGGAGGCATTTAATGAAGATATTTGAAAATCTAGCCGTTTATGTCTAGTCATTAATGACTTTGTGATTTTTTAAGAGAATAAAGGCATGTCTTGTCGAATCAAGTCAGGCATGCTTATTGAGAATGAATATTTCTGTTTCCAAGAGTGATCTGATTTTATTTTGATACGGCACATTAAATGTTTGACCATTTATGATTTTGAGATTTTGGATTAAAAGAGGAAGGAAATATGCTTTATTAATTGAGGTGCAAAACCGGTAGTACATCAAAATTACCGGTTTTGGAAAGGAAATAAAATAGGACAGAGGAAAAGGACAGGCTAGACGTTAGATGACTCAGCCGCTTGATTTCTCCTGGCCTTGACTGCTTCCCACCGGTCGACCATCTCTTGTACTCTTTCCTTGGTGAGCACATGCCTTGGATGGAGGGTTACGAACGGTCCGGAGTGGATGTCCAGACTTGCACAAAAACCACTCGGCTGAGGTGCGTAGCCGGTTTTGTTGGAGAGGATCATCTTCTTCAGGTTGCTGAAGATGATCCAGGACCAGTTAACCGGTGTCCCAACCGTTACAGCAATCATCATCTCGAAAAGCCTTTGGGTGTAATAGTAGCTTTTCTCTCTGCCTAAGATGGACTTTCCCAGAATCTCACAGAGAAGCTAGTACTTATGTGAGAGTTGGCTTTTAGCACCCAGGGTTTAATCGGGATGTCAGATCCTGAGAACCGGCGACACATCTCTTCCATGGTCACCGGGGAGTAAGTTAAGTCGGTTACCCCTTCATTGGGTAAACCGCAGTATACAGCGAAATCCGTCTCGCTGAATAGAAATTTCTGACCGTAGACTTGTGCAACGATTATGTCTCGATGCACTTCCTTTGCGGTCTGGAAGAATTCTTCGACTACTAGGTAGTCGAGAATGAATCTGTTTTCAAGGAAACTTCTTAGCCCGCTTCTTTCGACGGCTAGGAACATTTCTTTAACCTCGTGATCTTCATATTGGTAGATTGAATTAAAATCTGCCAATAGAATCTTCTTTGCTAGGGAGTTGGTGTTCATGTTCTTGAGAGAGAATGTTAATCTCAAGACTGATATTTGTGAATAGTAATCTTGTGAAGTTTTGTGAAGGTTTAAGGGTGGTTTATATAGCCAGGGGTTCGGCTAGATTAATGAGTTTAAGCATGCTTGATGATGTCATCAGTCATTTAATAGACTTTAACTTGTAGAAGTAACTAATGTTTATTTCCAAGGCAAAATCTAATTATTACCAAGATATTAATGATGACAAATATCTATGGACAAGATGTGAGTCTCCCTCTCTTGATGATGGACACATGTCGTCATCTCGATTGTGGTAGACTATTTTTATTTATTACAGGCTTCATTTTTCAAAATATGCATGAAAACTCAGTCAGTCATCTCAGGTTAACCGGAGAAGTTCATTCCATCAGACCAGAATGCATTTGTACTAAGCGGTTTTCCATGACCGGTTTTAGTAGGATGTATTGTTCCGATTGTGAAGAAACGTTGATTGACGTCAACATTTGTTCAATCTTTGGATTTATTTCATCCACTTCAACCCGGTTATTTCAACCGTATAGTAAATATACATGTGATTTGAAATTATGAAGTAATTGGGCATAACCGGAGACTTCCTCCCGGTTAGCATTTTTGATTTATCAATGACCTATTTGAATATGGTTTGAGATGCGTGAGCTTCTCCCTGAACACATATCCCGGTTTCTTACATGCATGCATAATCATGATATCAATTGATTAAGATTAGTAAGTCCCAAAATATTTCAAAAATGAGAAAACTTAGCTTCCTGTAGCGGTTTCGTGAATATATCCGCTACTTGTTGCTCGGTCGAGACATATTCCACCCGGATTTGTTTCTCCTGAACGTGCTCCCGGATGAAATGGTGTCTAATATCGATATGCTTTCTTCTTGAGTGCAATACCGGATTGTATGTAATCGCTATAGCGCTGGTGTTGTCACAGAAGATTGGAGATTCCTTGGCTTCTATCCCAAAATCCCTTAGTTGCTGTTGGATCCAGAGAAGTTGTGCACAGCCTCTTCCAGCCGCTATGTACTCTGCCTCTGCGGTTGATGTTGCAACAAATGTTTGTTTCTTGCTGCTCCAAGTGACTAATCGGTCACCTAGGAACTAGCAGGTTCCACTTGTGCTCTTTCTATCAATCTTACATCCTGCGTAATTGGCGTTTGAGTAGCTTATGAGGTTGAAGCTCTAGTCTTTTAGGTACCAAAGTCCCACTTCTTGAGTTCCCTTCAGATATTTTAGAATTCTTTTGGCCGCCGTATAATGAGATTGCTTTGGATTTGCTTGGAACCTTCCGCACACTCCAACCGCAAACAAAATGTCAGGTCGACTGGCTATAAGATATAGCAATGATCCGATCATTCCTCGATAGGCTGTGATGTCATAGGCTTGACCATCATCATCTTTGTCCAGCTTTACGGAAGGACTCATTGGCGTGGCCGCTTCGGCGCATGTATCCATTCCAAATTTCTTCAGCAGTTCGGCTGTATACTTTGGTTGGCTTATGAAGGTTCCGGCTTCAATCTGCTTAACCTGAAGTCCTTTCGAGTTGTCCCCGAATGTGATGATTGCTCCGGTTTCGTACTTGATGTCGGTTAGTAGCTCTTTGTTTCCGGTCATGTGCCTTGAACATCCGCTGTCCAGGTACCATTCTGAGTTCCTTAGCCAATTGCTCCTTTTTACCTACAACAAACAATTATTTACACCTTTTTGGTACCCACATTCAGTTGGGTCCATGGTTGATTAGTCCCTTTGGGATCCAGACTTGAATAAGTCGGATCACTTTCCCGATATTTGTTTTTATGATATTTGGCTTGATTTCTTGGCTGCTGCTCAAGAATGCCTTATGTTGTGATGAGTTTCCTTGATGTCGATTTTTATTCGGTTTATTCGGTTTTCGGTTGACTTTCCTTCTCTCAGGATGAAGCCATTTTTCCGATTCGGTAGGACCTACATATTTAAGTGTTTCTTCCGGTTTTGAGTTATTTTCAGTTTGTGAACTCTTGACAAATCTTATGAATGGAAGATTATCTTTCGTGAGTTTTATCCCGTTAGGTTGTTTTGATTCGTTTTGTTTATTTGGTTCATAACCGATACCATACCTACACTTAGGGTGTCTTTTATAGTTACACATTTGTTTTACCGCTTGTCGTGATCTCTCCCACGCAGTTGTGACGTACATTGCTCGTTCATCGGTTTCAGTTACCGGTTGAACTGTCTTCTCATTATCGGAGAATAGTTCATCCGGTTCATACATTTCGGTTTTACAGATTTTATTATATACATTATTTGATTGTTCGGTTTTAGATTCTACCGGAGTCAGTATGTACGCAGATATGTTTCTGAACTCAACAACCATTTCGTTGAGTGCAGAAATCAAATCTTCTTTGGTAAACTCGTCAGAAGAGAAATCAAATACCTCTTCGTCGTTTGCCATGAAGCAGGTTACTTTCTCTTCATCGTCTTCATTATCGGAGTATGCCCACTCGCTTCCACCGTCGGATGCAATGAGTGCCTTCTAAATCTCCTTTCCTTCATCAGTATGTTGATCATCGTTTCTCCGGTAGTCGTTTCGTTGATTGTCGTTTCTCCGGTAGTTGTTTCCCTGGTAGTTGTTTCCCTGGTACCTGTTGCTTTGATAGTTGTTCCCCAGATAGTTGTTTCCCTGATAATTTCCTTCCGGTTTTCTATCGTCTCTCCTTGGTTTTCTACATTCTGACCTGAAATGTCCAAAACCATCACAGTTATAACATCTTTTATTTGATTTATCTACATAATTATGATTAAAATCATTGTTAGATGGTGGCTAGCTCTTCTTCATGAATTTCCCGAATTTTTGAGCTAGCATTGCCATCACATCTTCAGTGATCTGATCTGTGCTTTTGACTGGAGCCGGAATGGTTGATACTTGGACCGCCGGTTCCACCGATGTAACCAAATCTCTGGTTGCGGTTGATGTGGATGCTTCGTCTTCGATCCGAGACTTGATCTCGAACTCGTAGGCTTTTAGATCTTCGAACACATCATGCAGCTTCATCTGCCCGATGGTGCTTGATTCCCTCATCACCATGGTCTTGATATCCCACGTGCTTGGCAGAGATCTTAGGGCTTTGATGATTACTTCTCGGTTGTCATACTTCTTTCCGAGTGTCTGAAGCTCGTTGACTACACTGGTGAACCGGTTGCTGAATTCCTTCATGTTTTCCCCCGGTTTCATCCTGATGTTTTCATATTTCTGTGTAGCCACCAAAATTTTGTTCTCCTTAGTTCTTTCGTTTCCCTCATGGATCTGAATGATCGTTTCCCAGGCTTCCTTTGCACTATCACAGTCTGATATTTTATTCAAGGTGTTATCATCTATAGCCTTGTAAATATGCCTCATGCAATGGTTGTCCAGGTTACTCCGTCTTCGATCTTCATTCGTCCATTGGTCTGCCTCCTTGTTGATCTTGATCGGTCCCTCTTTCAGGACTCGGCTCATCTCATCATCTAACGTAATCAGATGTAGGTACATCTGTTTCTTCCAACTACTATACGCTTCGCTGTTTAGCATTGGCGGCTTGTCGCTATGGGTCATGCTTCCCATCTTCTTTGGTTGCTTGAGTGCTAAGAACCTCGCTCTGATACCACTTGTTAGGATCGGGGACGCCCTTGTAGGACCGGGGTGTTTCCGGTTTCGGGAAGGATGGCCGCTTACAACACACACAACACTTTGGTGATAGTGCGGTTAGAGACTAAAACCGTTCTCAACACTGCACAAACTGTCACAGACTCTTGAACCGGGTTCAAGGGCGGAAATATCTGTTTCAGGTTGAAGCAACTTATGCGACTTTAGATGATGTTTTACAAGGAGTCGGTTTTATGGGTATAAATGGACCGGTTTACGAAGTACGATTGGTTTGAGGTCAGGTTTAGTAAGTAAGTAAAACGAAAGAAAGAACACGAGACAGAGATTTTTATGGATGTTCGGAGCAAACTCTCCTACGTCACCCCTTCTTCTCAGGTTATGAGAAGGATCTCCACTAACTTTTAAAGTTATAACAACACTGCCGGTCGAGCCCAACTTCGCTACTCGTCGGTTACACCAACTCACACTTTGATGTAATACAACAACTTAACACAATACAGAAAGCTTCCGATTTTAGACACACCGGTTTTGGAATATAACAGTTTATCTCTCTAACTTAATGCTTTGATGATTTGTTTTTCGTAATCTGTAACTTGCATTAAATGAAGACGTTTCGTCTTCCTTTTATAGATGAGAAGAGCCAACGGTCACTTTTCTTCTCTCTTCTCTGGATTGGTTGATCGTTATCACGCCGGTGCAGAGAGGTTGCTTGCACGCTTCACCTTCCTCAACACTTAGTAGTCATGCAGGCAGCTCTGAGGGAAGATGACATAATCGGTTTTCAGATTTGGACACGTGTTGGACATGCACCTCAGGTTGTCAACTTCAGATCAATAAAGCATCATTGCTTTCCTCGCATGCTTCCGATCGGATCTGATCTTCTTTTATTCTTTCAAGACACGTTTCTTTCGTCAAGGTACGTCACTCTTGAAGTTTGAATTTTCCAGTTTTGTCTTTTGTGCAGTATGATCCGGTTGGTATGTGAATTTGTCTTTGCTGACCGGTAGCTTGAGAAAGAGAAAACCGCTTCCTCCAATCTTTGACATGAACACTTGAAACCGGTTTCTTTTGAGGAGTTTCATAATGATGCCCCAACCGGGTCATACAATTTGATCTGTACCTGCACATGAAAGTTAACAACTGTTTAGTTTGACTAGCCGGTCCAAAAATTAACTTACTTAATTTTTCTATCAATTTATCCCTTTTTGATTATTTAGAATAAATATTCAAAACTTGTAATGTGTGGCCGGTTTGAAAATTAACTTACTTAATTTTTCTATCAATTTCTCCCTTTTTGATTATTTAGAATAAATATTCAAAACTTGTAATGTGTGGCCGGTTTGAAAATTATTTTACTTAATTTTTCTATCAATTTCTCCCTTTTTGATTATTTAGAATAAATATTCAAAACTTTTAATGTGTGGCCGGTTTCAAAACTTACTTAAGTACTTATTTAGAACTTAGGTATCTATTTAGAACTTAGGTATCTTCTGAAAATTAGTTAGGATGTGTTTGAATTATAGATTACATTATAATTAGAATTTTAATTTCAGTATTATCATAATTAAATATTATTTATATTTTAATTTCTATATTTAAAAAATTATAAAAATTTCTAATTCAATTTTAATTATTATATTTAAACAAAAAAAATAATTTGAATATAGAATTGTTATATTTTTAAAATACGCTTACTAAAAGGTAGTTTAAATAGATAAAAAAATATGAAAAGTAAAATCAATTAAATTAAATTTGTTTATCTATTGAAATTAACATATTAATTTTAATATGTCTAACCAAATTACAAATAAAAATTAATTCTAGATTACCAAACATTTGACTTATTCTTTTACTTCGAATTAAAATTATTTTGACCCTAACTTGATCTATTATTGTTGTAACTATTTATTGTTTTACTTAGAAATAAAATTATCTGTTGTAACTACTTATTCTTTTTAATCAACAATTTCATTATTTTTCAAGCAAAATATAGTGTTTTATATATTTTAAAATTTAGAAGAAAAAAATTGATAAAAAACAGGTTAAGAATTTTCATTTAAAATATTTTAGGTAAATCTTAACATTTTTAATAAAAACCTGCTTGGAAAGTGGTTCGATAGGTAAAAAATAAGCACGCCGTGTCTGATTATAAATATGTCAATAACCTACTATGTTATTGTAAGTGATATTTTGTCTTATTAGATTCTTAATTATAAAATAATATTATAATGCATATAAAAATATTTAAAAATTTTCGATTATAAATAATAGTTATTATAAAGTTGGGTATAAAATTATTATTATTTTTTGTTTAATTATTTTCAAAAAATTATCATATAATTTTCACATATATAATCGATTATCGGGAGAAGACATTAAAGTTATTAAGCATGTCTACATCATCTCTTCCTCTTATGGTGTCGGGGTTATTAAACATTTTGCCAACATCACTTTCTCTTATGTTTATGTATATATTTATGTATATGTATATGTCTTATTATTTTTCTTATCTAAATTATTTTTATTATTTGTAATATGTTTATGTATATATCTCATTATTTTTCCTTACTTATAATGAAATTAAATTATCCTTTCTAGGTTTAAAATTAGAATAAATGTAAATATTCATAACCCAAACCAAAATAAATTTTCTTAATATTTTAGAAAAATAAGTTTAAAATTTTAGTTTATAATGTTAGAAAATTATGATAAAAAATGACAATCCAAGATAATAAAAAATATAAAGAAATAACTTCCTAAACAACTAGTTACAACTTCAATCAGTCACTAATATTTATAAAAAAAATATTTATTAAATTAATATTATTTTATTACTATATTTAATGTCATTAATAAAGAATAAATCGAATAAATTATTAATATATTTTAAACTTAAATCATCACATTAATGTTACTTGTCATCTTTATTTTGTTAATTAATTACCAAATAAAATTAAAATATTTTCTTTTAAGAATACATTATTCATTGTTCTGAATTCTCTAATTCATTATTAAGTTACTATTTATTAAATTTTTTTAAAAAAAATTTATCTATCATTTTAAGTAGGCATGCAAAAATTTTATTGGACACATATTTATATTTTCTGGAAAAAAATATTATTTGACTTCATTTAATAATGTAATGAAATATATTTATATAATTCAAATTTAAATAATGATTATAATAGGATTAATATATTTAATAACATAAATTTTATTTAAAATATGCATAATTTTCATTTTTTATAATTCATTTATTTAAAAATTTGAGTAAAAAGTGATTGTGTTGATATAAAATAAGCATTACTTGCTTATTATAAATGTCTCAATAACCTACTATGGTATAACCTACTATGGTAGATAATATTGTGTCATATTAGATGATTAATTACAAAATATTATTATGTTGCATATAAAAATATTTAAATTTTTGAATTATAAATAACAGTTATTTTAAAATATAGTTTAAAATCGATATTATTTTTTATTTAATTTTATTAAAAATTAATATATAATTTACATAGTGTTCTTTAACATTTATAATTGATTATTAGGCAAAGACGTCAATGTTATTAAGCATGTCCACATCATCTCTTCCACTTCTAGTGTCAAGGTTATTAAATATATCGTTAACATCTCTTCCTCTTATGTCTATGAAAAATTTTCATATCTAAATTATTTTATTACTTTTAATACGTTTATTTATATGTCTCATTATTCTTCCTTACTTCTAATGAAATTAAATTATCTTTTTAATGTTTAAAATTAGAATAAAGGTAATTTATCATAACTCAAACCAAAATAAATTTTCTTAAAATTTTAGAAAAATAAATTAAATTTTTTTGTTTAAAATATTTGTTTATAATGTTAGAAAATTAATGGTACGAAATGACTATCCAGGATAATAAAAAAAAATGTAAAGTAATAACTTCCCAAACAACTTGTCACTAATATTTAAAAAAATATTTATTAGATTAATATTTTTTATTACTATATTTAATGTATTTAATTAAGAATAAATCGAATAAATAATTAATATTTTAAAACTTACATGTCATTTATAAAAACATTATCCATCACATTACTCTTACTTGTCATTTAACAATACATTATTCATTTTCTTGAATTCTCCAATTCGTTTTTAAGTTATAATTTATTAAATTTGAAAATTTAAAAAATATTATCCATTATTTTAAGTAGGCAACCGACTTTTATTGGACACATATTTATGTTTGGTTAATATGGACAAAAATATTAATTGACTTTATTTTATAATATAATGAAATTTATTTATATAATTCAAATTTAAATAATTATTATAATAAGATTAATATATATAATAACATAAATGTTATTTAAAATATTCATAATTCTTATTTTTTTATAATTTATTTATTTAAAAATATGTTTCAAAAGTCGTTGTATTAATATAAAATAAGCACGACGTGCCTTATTCTAAATAAATGTGTTAATAACCTAGTATGAGTCTATGAGATAGGTGATATTGTGTTTTATTAGATGCTTAATTGTAAAATATTAGTATGATGCATATAAATATATTTAAAATTTCGGATTATGAATAACATTTTTTTTAAATAAGGTATAAAATCGATATTGTTTTATTATTTAATTTTATTGAAAATTAATATATAATTTACATAGTGTCCTTTCACATTTATAATCAATTAATGGGCGAAGACGTCAATGTTATTAAGCATGTCTACATCATCTCTTTCTCTTATGGTGTTGAGTTTATTAAATATATTTCCAACATCTCTTCTTATGTTTATGATTATCCTTCTTATCTAAATTATTTTTATTATTTTTAATATGTTTATGTATATGTCTCATTATTTTTCCATACTTATGATGAAATTAAATTATTCTTTTAATATTTAAAATTAGAATAAATTTAAATTATGATAACCCAAACCAAAATAAATTTTCTTAAGATTTTAGAAAAATAAGTTTGAAATTTTTGTTTATAATGTTAAAAAAATAATGATAAGAAATGACTATCAAAGGATAATAAAAAAAATGTTAAGAAATAACTTCTTAAACAACTAGTTACAACTTCAATCAATCATTAATATTTAAAAAAAATATTTATTAGATTAATATTATTTTATTACTATATTTATTTTAAGAATAAATCGAATAAATTATTAATATTTTAAAACTCAAAGCATCACATTACTATTACGGTTAATTGTCATTTTTAATTTTTTTTAATTAATTACCAAGTAAAATTAAAATATTTTCATTTAACAATACATTATTCATTGTCCTGAATTCTTCAATTCATTGTTAAATTTTAATTTATTAATTTAAAAAATAAAAACAATTATCCATTATTTTAAGTAGACACACTGCACACATATTTATGTTTTCTTAATATGGAAAAAAATATTATTTGACTTTATTATATAATATAATAAAATATATTTATATAATTCAAATTTAAATAATTATAATAATAAGATTAATATATATAATAACATATATTTTATTTAAAATATTCATAATTTTCATTTTTTTATAATTCATTTTTTAAAAATATGTTTAAAAAGTTGTTGTGTTAATCTAAAATAAGCATGACTGGATTATTATAAATAAATGTGTCAGTAACCTACTATGTGATTGTTTGTGATATTGTGTCTTATTAGATGCTTAATTATAAAATATTAGCATGATGCATATAAAAATATTTAAAATTTCGGATAATTAATCAAAGTTATTGTAAATTTTGGTATAAAATCGATATTAAATTTTTATTTAATTTTGAAAAATATTATCATATAATTTACCTAGTGCTCTTTCACATATATAATCGATTATCGGGCAAACATCATCTCTTTCTCTTCTGGTGTCGAGGTTATTAAACATATCTTCAACATCTCTTCCTCTTATGGCTATGACTTTCTTTCTTATCTAAATAATTTTTATTATTTTTAATATGTTTATTTAAATGTCTCATTATTCTTTTTTACTTAGGATGAAATTAAATTATCAACTCAATATTTAATATTAAATAAATGTAAATTATCTTAACCAAAACAAAAATAAAAATATTAAGATTTTAGATAGATAAATTAAAATTTTTTGTTTAAAATGTTAGAAAAATGTATTATATTAAATAACTATCAAGGATAATAAAAGAAAATGTTAAGAAATAACTTCCCAAACATTAATTTACCTCTTTAATTAGTCACTAATATTTATTAAAACAATATTTTTATTAGATTAATATTATTTTAGTACTATATTTAATGTCAATAATTAAGAATAAATTGAATAAATTATTATAATTGTTTTACGTAAATCATCAAACTATTGTTACTATTACATTTATTTTTAATTTATTAATTAATTACAAAACAAAATTAAAATACTTTCATTAACAATTCATTATTCCATTATTTTAAGTAGTCACACACAACTTTTATTTTCACATATTTATGTTTTTTTTATTATGGACAAAAATATTATTTGACTTAATTTTATAATATAATAAAATTTATTTATATAATTAAAATTTTATAAATTTTTATAATAAGATTACTATATATAATAACATAAGTTTTACTTAATAGTTATTTATATATTGTGTGGTGTGAGTATGATTTCAATATATTCATAATTTTCATTTTTATTATAATTCATTTATTATTATTCTTAATATGTTACACTACTAAAATTAGATTTTAAAAATTTTATAATAAATAAATTTAAATATATATATATAATAAAAATATATTTTTTTAAATTATATACTAAATAAAAAAATTATTTAAGTGTTGTGTTAAGTTGTGATATGTTATTTTTATAAATTGCATTCTTGATATAATTTGTATGATGGTCAAGATACCGTCATTATTTTTCTGTCTTGTATCTGTGTTATAAAAGATAATATGTTTTTTATATAATAATTATTATTATTTATATTTTCAGTTCAGTATAGTAGACACCTTATTTTTATACACATAAAATTTGAACTTATTAAATAAAAATATTATAAATCAAACAAACTTAAAATAAAAAATTTATTTTTTAATTTATTTTGTTCCTTGTTTTTTTTTTGGAAAAAAAGAGATCACATTTTCAAATGGGGCCTAGGACTTTAGTCAGCATAATCCGTGCTTTCCTTTTTGGCTAATATTTGATTTTCCCGATCCAGAGCTGCAAAGTTTTTTTAGATCAAATTTGTGGATAAAAAAGGAAAATAGAAGAGAAGATAGGTGAATCTCTCTAAAAGTGGAAGGAAAAAAGGAAATTTGTGGATCAAATCTTGATAAATCTCTCTCTCCTCCATCACTAGCCACACGCCTCACATTCACTTGTGACTCCAGACTTGATAGTAGATAGGTTCCTTATTCACCTTCGGATGAAACACGGGGACAAGAAATAACATATGAGTGGTCTTTTTTATTTTTTCGAACGTCACACTCACAGACAATGATAAAGAGTGAATAGTCATGTTTTTTCAGATCTATTTTCGATTGTTTCACAAGTGATACGATGAATTGCTGAAATTAGATATTAATTCTCTTTGTTTCTTTTATATTTTTCTATGATTCAGAAACTAGATCTACCATTATAAACAATCCATTAATAACTAGAAACCTTATTGTTTACTTGATTTATCTATGACTATTATGTTTGAATCCAAGTAAAATACATGTAATATTTGTTCATTAATATTTATTTCATTTGTCTTTTTGCTACTTTACTCTCTTTATTCATGTAGATATTTGGGAAGTTGTATATAAAATGAATACAAATGGCATTATATATGATTTTATTTTTTTGAGAAAATGGTTAAAATCATTTCATTAAAATCCTAAAAGTGGGAGGGTCAAGAATCAAAGCTAGACAAATCTTAGCTATGATTAAAAGATAACAATCAAACAACCTTAAAGAACCTGATTAATAAAAATTAAACATACAAGAAATAAAGATTCCAAACAAATATTTCAAACTATATCAAATCCTAATTATCCCAATTAGAAATTTTAATTCCATATCAACCTGATGTTTCGAAAGATTGTCTTCCTCTTTCCTTTGTCCTTCCTCTTCCCCTTCCCCTTCTTCTTGCAATAAAAGGGGGATGAATTGAAGAGGTTGATGAATACTGTCTATTCTCAGTTTGATTTTTTTCTTTATATAAACCCGTTCTGATTTTATAGAAAGAATTATTCTTTAGTATTTCAAGGTTTTTCACCTTGTTGTTCTCAATTTGAATTTCGAGATCATTGTCTTTATTTCCTTCAGAATCAACGTAGAATCCTAGGTAACTTTGGATTCCTTTGTATCAACATTGGAATTATCTTCTTTCTCTTGATTTACCTAAATATCTTCCTCTTTGTTTTCATCAGCAACCACTTCAACTTAATTTGATTGAGAATCCTCAACTATCTGTTCAACATGATTAGGTTAAGGTTCCACCTCCTTCTTCGTACTTCTTTTTTTGTACTAAATTTTCTTTACTTATGTTTGATTATCTTAACCACATTTTTTTCTTTGAAAATAGGAACCTCTGTTTCTTTTTCCTGCATCTTTACTTTATGACCTTTATGAATTTTTTAATCTTCTTCCTTAGACAAATCATATTTTGGGCTTGCATGTTGGAATGTATTGCAGAAATAATATTTGTATGTCCTCCACTCATAAGTTATTTCCATGACACTATGATTTCCTTTTCTGTCTACTACTGTCATACTTTTCGGTCGTGTGCTTCAAAGATTCACCTCAATGCTAATTCTAGACAATGATATGTGCTCTCCTCCTTCAGTAATTGGATCCATGTATAATGGTCTACCCAATAAACCTACAAAATGATTAAGGGCTTCACATTTGTACATATTTGTAAGTATATTCTAGATCTTGAACCATATTTGTGCAGTTTTTTTTTGACTTACACAATAGGTTCAAGTCTTCGGACCATTTTTCCAACTTCATACAGTTAGATCATATATATGTATGCTCATTTTGTAGAATTTCCTCTAGATTAGATCCTGTTGGGAAAAAAACTAAGTAAAAAGTTAATGAACTTAGAAGAAAGTGCTGGGAAAAAATAAGTAAATAGTTAATTAATAGAAAATAAGAAATATTAAACAACTACGTTTTGATGATTTTTAAATATGAATGAAGCTAAGTTGTCTAATTGCTTCTGTGAAGGTGCATCAGACTTTGCTAACTTAGACGTGGTCTAAGAAGGCTAATTAGATGGATAACGTAGTTAGACGTTGGCGTCTAACTCCTTCAGACAAGTTTGAAGTGATACATAGTTAGACGTTCAGTCTAACAGATATGTAGTTAGACGTTCAGTCTAACAGATACGTAGTTAGACGTTCTTTCTAACAGATACGTAGATAGACATTGCAGTCTAACAGATACGTAGTTAGACGTTCAGTTTAACAAATACATAGTTAAATGTTGTAGTTTAACATATACGTAGTTAGACGTTCAATCTAATAGATACATAGTTAGACGTTTAGTGTAACAGATACGTAGTTATACTTTGCAGTCTAACTCCATTAGACGTGGTAGTCTAATGGGTCACGTAGTTAGACGTTGGCGTCTAACTCCTTCAGACAAGTCTAAAGGGATGCGTAGTTAGACGTTGCAGTCTAACTCAATTAGACGTGTGGTCTAATGGAACACGCTATTATACGTTGACGTCTAACTCCCTTAGACTAGGCAGTCTAATGGAGTAGTTTAATGCCTCGCTTTAGCAACCGTCTGAAGTTAGCATACGTCTACCCACGATCAACTAGCTAGCTGCTGCTCTGCTCCATTCACTCATGTGCAGTCTGATAAGCCAGCTAATTGCATCCATTGAACGAACTCCACGTACGCAAATGTCCTTCCAACGATTTATTTATCTAGTACAAGACAATATTAAATAGGATATTCGGCGCACTACCAGTTCAGTATGACCATGATCCATTTACTCAGAGTCTGCTATACTCTTGTCCTTTGGGCGACCTTCCAATGGACGCTTGCCACGTGTCCATGAAGAAGATTCGACCATATGTGTCCTTCTACTACAAATAGATGCTCAAGGACAACGATCGAATCACCGGTTACTTTGCTCACTTTTACAATCTTACAAGCTTACTCTTGCCTTCTAAGTTAAAGGGAGAAAGAATAAAAAACTATTTAGCTGAGAGAATATTGTTCTTAATATTGTAAGTTGAATAGAGGTTGTTCTGTTCAACAGAGTGTTAGCTAGATCAGTAAACTTTATTTGATTCAAAGAATTTGTGAATCCTTCCGGATGAGAAAGAAGGGTGACGTAGGAGAGTTTGCTCTAAACATCAATAAACAACTCTATGTGATCTTTACTTTCTGCCATTCATCTTTCATTGGTTTAAAGTTTCAAATCCGACGAACACTTCCGCCCTTCAAACCGTTTCAAGAGTTCGAAGGATTTGTGAAGAATAGAAACAAATTTTAACTTCTAACATAGTTAAAATCTAATCGTTAATCATAAGTTGTTATTGATAGCCAGACCCTAGTTTCTATTGGTTACACTAATCCTATCAATTGGTATCAGAGCGTCATTTTCTATTCTCAGGCCTCTAAAGAACCTGAATCATGTCGAAAGATGCTAGCTCCTCCAAGATCCCTATTTTTTCGAAAGAAAACTACATGATATGGAAGAAGAGAGTTCTTTCCCATCTTGCTTCCTTGCACGATGACATGTGGAGTGTTTTCACCGAAGGACCTCTCAAGATTGAGGAAGACAAATCTGAATGGACAAGTGAAGATAAGAGGAAGAACAACCTCAACAACTTGGCCATGGACATCTTGTACAGATCACTTGACGATAGCATGTTCAACTACATCATATCTTGCGAGTTTGCCAAAGAATTTGGGACAGACTCACTCAACTCTGTGAAGGCAATGGACAAACTAAAGAAAAATATTATGTTTGCAACCCAGCAGTTTGACAACTTTAAGATGCGTCCTAGAGAGACGATGACTGAGATTGATGCAAGATTCAGTCAAATTGTTACCACCCTATCTATTCTAGGCAAGACCTACAGCAACAAAGAAATTGCTATAAAGGTCATTAGAGCTTTTCCAAGGGAATGGTACATCAAGACTATGGTGATGAGGGAGTCAAAAATACCTCAATAAGATGGAGCTCTTAGACTTGCTTACCGATCTGAAAGCTTATGAGTTCGAGTTGAACTCTAGGAATAAAGAGGAGCACCCCACATCTGTCATCATAAACAAAGCTTTGGTGACTATCGAGGAGTCACTAGTTTCCACCGAAGAAAAGACGTCTATTCAGCAGCGACACAATGGCTCTTCTCGTGAAGAAATTCGGGAAATACATGAAAAAGAGCAACCCTAACTCAAACCCTTCAAATAATACCAATGATGAGAAAGCTAAATATAAGGTTTACAATAAGTGTTTTAACTATGGTATTTTAGGTCATTACAAGTCAGAGTGCAGGAAGCCGAAGCGTGATGAGAAGAAGAAAGACAATGAAAATGAGTTGAAGGCCCTCATGGAGGCTGACATCAAGGTCAAATGGATGCAAAGCGACTCAGATTATTCATCATCCAATGATAGTGATGATGAAGAGTTTGTTTGCTTCATGGCAAGAGAAGATGAAAATTTAGAGGAATCTGAGCTATCTGATTTCTCTTCTCAAAACTTTTCACGAGATGAATTAGTGGCTGCACAAAATTACATGGTCTCGGAGTATACAAAGCTATCAGAATCTCAAAACGAAACAAGTTCAAAATCTGAAAATGATGAACAAACTTTTTCTCAAAACTCCGAGCCAAAAGTTTTTGAATATATGAATGAGCTCTCATCTGAGAATGAGACGCTCAAGGAAAAGATTCACACTCTTTCTTCTGAAAACCATCGTTTAACCTATATTGTCAATTCTTGGACAAGGTCTGGAAAAGATGTCAAGCATTAGATTACTCTATTGAGGCCTTCTGGATGTAAATTTAGTCTAAGATTTGATAGCGATGACTCACACTAGTCCTATAAAAAGTTAAACTCAGCAACTAACAAGCTTAAGCCAATAAGCTTTGTCAAAGCGGGGTTTAACTAATATTGGAACTGGTTCAAGATATGATGATCTAACTTTAAAGGATGAGATAACTTATGTTCCGCCAACTATTAGCTGGCTAAAACCTAGGTTAGAAGCATTCAGCAAGTCTGGCATTTCAAAACTAGACAGGAAGTCAAGGAGTTTAAAAGAAAACCATCCTCTAAAGTTAAGGGATCATTGGCTAATAGAAAGATGTATGCTAAACCTAAATTATACGCACTTATCACTCCACAAAATGGGAAATCCATCAAGATAACTCAAATATGGATCCCTAAGGGACCGATTGATCGAGGACCCAAGTGAATGCGGGTACCAAAATATGTAAATACATTTTCGTATAGGTGATATAGGGTAGCTGCATGGAGGGAACTTGGATAACACTCTTTTGAGAACATGCTCTAGAAGATCAACAAGTGGTACATTTGTCATTTCCACAAACTAAGTGTTTCTTGTTTAAAAATATTTTTGGTCTTGAGGACCTCAAAATATTTATTTATTCATTCAGTAAATATGCATAAATTGAGGGGGAAATTTAATGTTTTAAAATGTTTAAAATAGATGAACGCAGACAAAAGCTTTAATCGGTCTATTAGACGAGGACGTCTAAAAGAAAATCAAGTACTTAGACATCCATCTGCATACACAGTCTATGCTTCTGAGGTGGAATGTCTTAGTTTAAAACATACGCGGTTAGACATCGAAGTCTAATAGACGTTAGGACGTTTATAAGACTAGCGTAGTTAGATGCTAACATCTAACCAAACACACATCTAATACATGTTGTCCATGCATAATTAGACGTCTACGTCTAATAGACGTGTAGACTTCTATAAGACAAACGTGATTTGACGCCTGCGTCTAATAAACTCATGTATCTAATAGACGTCTATTCAACTTAGATGCCAGAATGTAGAAGAAAAGGACACGTCTAACTACGTGTGCAGTTAGACGCTTCATCTTCAGACTAATTGAGGACAATTGTCTTCACGCGCGGTCATCTAATTTTCTTGCTCAAACACTAAAACTGTCATTTATTGACAACTAGAAGACGTGTGTTTTTCAATATCATGGAAAATGATTAATATACCCTTAAATATTAAATTATTATTGGTTTAAATCCATTTAATGATGATTACCCTTGGGAAAAGGCGTCTAACATTAATTGGTAGGCCCTCTTTGTCAAAAGTGACGGTTAAGACATGTGACCTTTCGAATTCTATTTAAGGACATCGTGCATGTGTTTGAAGATTTTACGCTCACAAATTTCTTAAGAACCCTAGTTTTTCTCTAACTTCTCTCTAAGAAATCTTGTTCATCTTCTTCATCTTTTCTCAAAATGACTAAAAAGAAACCAATTACTCTTAGTCACAACACTTTGCAGGTGGATTTCGCATTCGTCTACACTATTGATCAATAAGATATTGTTGATATGTTCCGGTCTCTGGAGTATTCTGATGTTCGAAAGTACCTTGGAGGACCGTTCATATTCTATGATAAGGAAGTCAGAGAGTTTTTCAAGACAGTGAACATGGTCGGAGATTCCATAACGTCGACTGTCAACGAAACATCTATCTCTTTCAATGAAGCCGCTTATGCTGAGTTTCTTGAACTTCCATCGGAGGGTCATACCTTCAATCTACATCTTCCAGCGGAAACCATCTTGGAGATAAAGATTGTTTTCTCCAATGATGGTTCATCAATCAAGCTAAACGGGAAGAATAAGGTCCTAAAACCGCATTTTAGTCTCTTAAACAATATAGTGGCGAAGGCTATTCAAGGAAAAGTAGGTTCGTTCGACCTGTACAGCCAAGACTACTTCAATTACATGGCGGCCATTAGTAAAGGTATGCAAATCAACTGCGCATTTACATTATATTCTAATTTATGCTAGTTGGTTTACTCAAGAAAGAAGGAGAGTGTGGATTTCTCAGCCCAAGTCGGTTGGTTTATGAAAAATTTGGGTGTGTCTATGGGAGAGTGTGAGGCTATTAACTCGAGTCGCATATTCACCCGTTTTTTTGTGAAGAGTACTCTTGCGAGAATGAAGTTCTCGAAGGATACGGTTTTAGCTCATCCAGCCAACAAATAGGTGATCAATCGGTCTTTCGATCTAAGAGACAGGCTTCTTCCGTTCAGTCTACGGGGGCAAAAAGAACTAAATCGGTGACGGAGTCTTCGGCTAGCACGAATAGCCAAAAGAGCTCTCAAAAGAAGGATTCTGGAGTAGTTGACTCTAGGACAAGACCAGGTCTTCCTCCTCTTACGGCTATTCCCCTCCTGTCTCTTTCTCCATCCCATAGCTCGTTGAATAAACCGGCTGAGTCTGCTGATCCTGATGCTGATCCGTTTAAGGCGTCTAAATTATCTAAGGCGCCTAAGGCGTCTAAGCCGTCTAAGAAGTCTATTAAGGTAACATCTTCTTCTCCTTTGGCCTCAATGCCTATTATTGATGTTCCTGTGATGGAACAGGCTGAAGGGCCAACTGTTGAGCCATTTGGTCCGAATATTGAAAATATTGACAGGGTTGTATCGTCTGCCCTCCACAAAAAATCAGTAGCGGTTGAGGCTACTGGTAACGCTATGATTTCTCCTGAAACAGAGCAGGTTATTGCTCAAATTCCTACTGATGTTCCACCATCTGAATAGGCTTCCCCTCCTCCGAATGCTGAGTCAATTATTGTCAAACCCAGTTCTACGGGAAAGGGTACTGTGTCTGAACTCTCGGAAGAGGTCTTTACAAAGCCTTTCTCCCCTTTCGAAATTATGAGATCAACAAGGGGAGCTCCTGGCATTACCTGTGAACCCCTACTTAATCATAAACATAAACCAGCTGTGGTTCCTAGAAAAGGAAAGGAAATTGCTACAGAATCTCAAGAGAAGATTTCTGAAGCAAGTTATATTGTCAATCTTGTGATGGAAGAAGTGGAAATGAAGACTGCTGAGAAGATTAACATATTCGACACCTGGGTAAACTACAGATTACCACTCAGTTTGAAGAGATGATCTCGAAGAAAGAAATTGTGAAGAAATGAAGGAATCTAATAAAGACGGAAAAGAGAGTCCTGAAATGGGCTAAAACTGATGAGGTCTCTAAAGCCCTCAAAAGAAAAGATATGGTGGTTGCTAACATCATGGGAAGTCTCCTATTTCCTATGATTGAGCATAGGAAGGACAACTTCAATTCGCTCGATAGGGATGCTCCTGCAGAGCAGAACGCATTGAAGAGGTTGGATTTTATTATGAATGGCTATTGTTCAACAATCCTTCAATAGGTTCACAGAAGAGACTCTTCCAGGTTAAGTCTGTTCCATGACTTGTCTAGTGAAGATGAATCAATGGAGATATTTGATGTTTACCAATCCGTTTCAGAAGAAGATGAACAAGCTGCTTCCCATCTTATTGAGTTGGCCAACAAATCAGTGGAAGAGAAAAGTCTATTGGCGCAGCAAAGTGTTGAATAGACCCCGGTCATAGGTCAACCTGAAATAAATCAGGAATAAGAGGAGGTTATTGTAGAGGTTCTCAATCGCCCATTCAACAAAAGGAGTCTTCTGAAGTGACTCCTCCTATTATTGAAACACAAGAAGAAATTCCAGTTTTAGAGGTTTACTATATTTTTATATGAATAGTTTAGGCTATATAATCTAGGTTTAAGATTTATGGTATAAGACTTATTTGTGTAGGTGTGAATATTGTTTTTATATATTTGCATACTTTATTACATAGATTTTATTATATTATATTTTATTATTGCAGCAAATGTTTGAATATATTTTTTATTGTAACAAAAAAAAATATTATTCAAAAATCTCATCTATAAAATTAAAAAAATTATAATAATTTATTTGTAATATTTTAGTTATTTTTATTTATTTTCATATAAGGAATGAGTAGGAGAGAAGATAGAAAAAAATATACACAAATAATGAATTTTTTTATTTATGTTATAAGTTTTGGTTTATGTTTGATTTTCTTTTAAAAATTGATTTTATTTGTGAAAGTTAAGAATCATGTATAAAAGTAGCCATAAATCATGGAAAATCAATAGAATTATTGAATACACGATAAATTCGTCGTGTTTGAAAAGATCGGTAACTCGTCGCTCCTAAAGATTGTTATTATACAAGAATAATGAATTACGTTTATCGTGAAAATCTTGTACCTTAATATTTATATTTTCTTAATTCAATTTTCATTCTTATTTAAAATTTAGGGATCTAATTTATTTCTTATTCTTCCAAAAATTATGATGTGTTTGAATTTAAACGACATTATATTTAGAATTTTAATTTCAATCATCCTATTTAAAATTTATTTATAATTAAATTTCTATATTTAAAAAATTATAAAAATTTTAATTCAATTTTAATTCAACAAACATAATAAAATTATTTTGAATATAGATTAGTTATATTTTTAAAATTAACTAAAATTTATTAAAAGTTAGCTTAAATAGTTAATAATTAAATATTTAAAGTACAATCAAATAAATTAAATATGTTAATATATTGAAATGAATATAATAATTTTAATATGTCTAACCAAATTACAAATAAGAACTAACTTCATATTACCATTTGAATTATTCTTTTTATTTGAATTAAAATTATTATGAGTTTAACCGATCTATTATTGTTGTAACAAGCGTACATTGAAAAAATAATGAGATATAGTTCTATTCATTATTATTGAACTTTATATTATAAAATTAAATGAAAAATATATATAAAACATTTTTGAATCACTAGAACAATTAAGTGAGTTTTCAAACAAAATTTTAGTTTTTATATATGTTGAAATTTCGAAAAAAATAGATAAAAATAAAGGTTAAGAATTTTTATTTAAAATATTTTAAGTAAATTAAACATGCTTGAAAAGTGGTTGTGTTGATCTAAAATAAGTATGCAGTTCTGATTATAAATGTGTCAATATCTACTATGTGATTGATTGTAGGTGATATTGTGTCTTATTAGTTAATTAATTATAAAATATTACTATGATACATATAAAAATATTTAAATTGATATTATTTGTTTATTTATTTTTAAAAAAATATCATATAATTTAGATTGTGTCATTTCACATATATAATCGATTATCGGACAAAGACGTCAAGTTATTTCATGTCTGCATCATCTATTTCTTTTCTGGTTTTGAGGTTATTAAACATTTCAACAATATCTCTTACTCCTATTCCTCTTATGACATTATTTTTTATCTAAATCATTTTTATTATTTGTAATATGTTTATATATATGTCTCATTATTTTTTCTTACTTATAATGAAATTTAATTATCATTACAATGTTACAAATTAGAATAAATGTAAATTATCTTAATCCAAACCAAAATAATATGTTTTAGATATCGAAAGATAAGTTTGACATTTTTGTTTCAAATGTTAGAATTAAGAAATTACTATCAAAGATAATAAAAAAATATAAAGAAATAACTTCCTAAACAACAATTTACAACTTTAATTAGTCACTAATATTTATGATTTTTTTTAATCAAATTAATATTATTTTATTAGTATATTTAATGTCATTAATTAAGAATAAATTGAATAAATTATTAATATTTTTTAACTTAAATCATCACAATTACTGTTACTTGTCATTTTTATTTTGTTAATTAATTACAAAATAAAAATAAAATATTTTCATTAACAATTTATTTTTCATTGTCCTGAATTCTTCAATGTTAAGTTAAAATTTATTAAATTTTAAAAGAAGAAAAATAAAAAAAATATAATGTAGGCACACACAACTTATCCATTATTTTATGTAGGCACACACAACTTTTATTCGACACATATCTATGTTTTTCTCAATATAGACAAAAAAATATTATTTGACTTTAACTTATAATATAATGAAATTTATTTATATAATTAATATTTAAATAATTATTTTAATAAGATTAATATATATATAATAACATAAATTTTATTTAAATATATATATAAATATATATTGTGTGGTGTTAGTATGATTCCCATCTATTCATAATTTTCATTTTTTATAATTTATTTATTATTATTGTTAATATATTTTTAAATTTTTGATAATTTTATAATAAATAAATTTAAAAAATATATATATTTAGATTAATATTTTTTTATAAATAGAAATTTAATAAAAAACGGATATATATAAGTGTTGGGTTAAATTGTGATATATTATTTTTATAAAAAAATTTCTTGATAATATTTGTATCATGGTCAACACACCGTCAAAGTTTGACATATATTTTAAGTAATAATGAAGTGTTTGACATGTAAAAATTAAATTAAAATATTTTATTTCTACGTCAATTAAAATAGACAAACCTAACGTCCACTAGTAAAAAGACCAAATGAATAAAACATTTGATAGTTCGAGCCCTATATGGCTCAAATCAATGTTTGAGCCCGAACTGGTAATTGGCTCTTGGGTTGAATGTTTAAAATTTAGAGAAAAAATAATTTATATTATAAGTTTTGAGTTATATTTTTTTCTTTTCAATTTCAATTTTATTTATAAAAGTGAAGAATCAGGTATTAAAGTGGCCCTACATCATGGAAAATCGATAGAAATATTGAAATTACACGATAAAGTCGTCGTGTTTGAAAAAATCGGCGACTCATCTCTCTTAAAGATTGTTACAATATAAGATTAGTGACCTACATTTTATCATGAAAATATTGTACCTTAATACTTATATTTTCTTAATTAAATTTCTGTACATATTTAGAATTTAGGGATCTAAATTACTTCTTATTTTTTCGAAAATCATTTAGGATGTGTTTGAATTATAGACGACATTATAATTATAATATTAATTTTAGTTTCATCCTAATTAAAATTGATTTATAATTCAAATTCTAAATTTAAAAAAATTATAGAAAAAATTAATTCAATTTTAATTCTTATATTTAAATAAATAACATAAAATTAATTTGAATATTGATTAGTTATATTTTTAAAATACGCTAAAACTTACTAAAAGGTAGCTTTAATAGTAAAAAATTAAATATTGAAAGTACAATCAAATAAATTAAATTTGTTTATCTATTAAAATTAAAATAGTAATGTTAATATGTCTAACCAAAATAAAAAAAGAATTAACTCCAGATTACCAAATATTTGAATAATTCTTTTATTTCGAATTAAACTTATTTTGAGCTCATCCTGATCTATTCATGTTTTATGTACTAATTATTTTACTTGGAATTAAAATTATCAGTTGTAACAACTTATTATTTTACTTCGAATTAAAATTATTTTTAGCCCAACCTGATCTATTATTACTATAACTACGCACATGAGGAAACAATGAGATATATATCTATTAATTATTATTAAACAAATAGAATTTAGTGGAGTTTCGTATATACTCAAACAAAGAATATAATTTCAATAGAAATGATTGTCGAAATCATATAACAAAATATAGTGTCAAAATTAAAATAAAGCAACAGTTCGGTGCTTCTAAGATTGTCAAGTGATCAGATTCCCGTTGAGATAAAACACCATCCCTTCGGTACTTTTTTCTTCTGTGTCAACGACTAGGTCGTAGGTAGTAAAATCAACGAGTATTTCATCTTTTTGTCCTCTTCTTAACTAAATTGCATAGCTCGTCATTCCCTTCACATAACGAAGAATGTGTTTTATTGTATGTTAGTGTAGAGTGGTAAGTTGCTTCATGTATTGACTCACTATGCCAACTGCATAAGAGATATTGGGTTGAATGTGCGTCAAGTACTTGAGACACCCGACGATACGTCTATACTCCTTCGGATCCACTAAGCTTCCTTCGACATCCTTTCTAAACTACAACTTTGCTTCCATCGGATACTTGCTAGAGTTGTAATCCTTCATTGCAAACTGTTTCAACACTTTCTTTGCATAAATTGTCTACTTCACCTCGATGATATCTTTCTTTAGTCCAACATAAATAGTCCATTTTCAGCAAAATCAATTTTTTTAGCTATCCACCATAAATAGTCCATTTTTTCAGCTACAAGTTTTCAACCTTTGTAGCTTTAGTTTTTTTTCTTTTTAAAGAAGCCAATTTAGCATTTGTTTTCTTCTCCATTTTTACTTTGAACCTCACAATAGCAGGCTACCAAGGTTCCAACATTTATAAAGTTGCAGGCTTTGGATGATTTTAGATCCATTATTGGATCAATTCGTCCCACAGTCGAAGGACAGTCTTTCCAGGTATTGTTATCATCATCAACAAACTTTGTAATGTTTTTGCTGAATATGTTCCCTTGCAAACATAATAGATGGGACAATTTCTTCAGGCATCTGATGAGTATAAAGCTCTACCTAGGACTAAAGATTCTCAGTATTTCCTTGGAGTTATCATACTGTATTAGTGTACCTAAGACCAAAGACGATATTGTTTCTAACTTAGATGGAGATTCTCATGATGTAAGGTATACCTTCTTTTATAGTAAACTATAACCCTTTTGGATAAACATTCTTTGGAATTTCAAGAAAAGATCAGGCTTATTTAGAGACAGGATCGTAAAGCTCAAAATCTTCACATCTGGTTCAAAAACCTCTCCCACGACATCAACATCTACACTCCCGAGGAGTTTCTCTTTCCAGCTTTTTTAAGATTTCATAATCCATGTACTTCTAGAGATGCTCTTTAATGCTTAATGCTTAATGCTTAATGCTTAATGCTTAATTCTTAATGCTTAATGCTTAATGCTTAATGCTTAATGCTTAATGCTTAATGCTTAATGCTTAATGCTTAATGCTTAATGCTTAATGCTTAATGCTTAATGCTTAATGCTTAATGCTTAATGCTTAATGCTTAATGCTTAATGCTTAATGCTTAATGCTTAATGCTTAATGCTTAATGCTTAATGCTTAATGCTCAATGCTTAATGCTTAATGCTCAATACTTAATGCTTAATGCTTAATGCTCAATGCTTAATGTTCAATGCTCAATGCTCAATGCTCAATGCTCAATGCTTAATTCTTAATGCTTAATGCTTAATGCTTAATGCTTAATGCTTAATGCTTAATGCTTAATGCTTAATGCTTAATGCTTAATGCTTAATGCTTAATGCTTAATGCTTAATGCTTAATGCTTAATGCTTAATGCTTAATGCTTAATGCTTAATGCTTAATGCTTAATGCTTAATGCTTAATGCTTAATGCTTAATGCTTAATGCTTAATGCTTAATGCTTAATGCTTAATGCTTATGCTTAATGCTTAATGCTTAATGCTTAATGCTTAATGCTTAATGCTTAATGCTTAATGCTTAATGCTTAATGCTTAATGCTTAATGCTTAATGCTTAATGCTTACAGCTTAATGCTTACAGCTTAATGCTTAATGCTTAATGCTTAATGCTTAATGCTTAATGCTTAATGCTTAATGCTTTAATGCTTAATGCTTAATGCTTAATGCTTAATGCTTAATGCTTAATGCTTAATGCTTAATGCTTAATGCTTAATGCTTAATGCTTAATGCTTAATGCTTAATGCTTAATGCTTAATGCTTAATGCTTAATGCTTAATGCGTAATGCTTAATGCTTAATGCTTAATGCTTAATGCTTAATGCTTAATGCTTAATGCTTAATGCTTAATGCTTAATGCTTAATGCTTAATGCTTAATGCTTAATGCTTAATGCTTAATGCTTAATGCTTAATGCTTAATGCTTAATGCTTAATGCTTAATGCTTAATGCTTAATGCTTAATTCTTAATGCTTAATGCTTAATGCTTAATGCTTAATGCTTAATGCTTAATGCTTAATGCTTAATGCTTAATGCTTAATGCTTAATGCTTAATGCTTAATGCTCAATGCTCAATGCTCAATGCTCAATGCTCAATGCTTAATGCTCAATTCTCAATGCTTAATGCTTCATGCTTAATGCTTAATGCTTAATGCTCCTCAATGCTCAATGCAAAATGCTTAATGCTTAATGCTTAATGCTTAATGCTTAATGCTTAATGCTTAATGCTTAATGCTTAATGCTTAATGCTTAATGCTTAATGCTTAATGCTTAATGCTTAATGCTTAATGCTTAATGCTTAATGCTTAATGCTTAATGCTTAATGCTTAATGCTTAATGCTCAATGCTTAATGCTTAATGCTCAATGCTTAATGCTTAATGCTTAATGCTTAATTCTTAATGCTTAATGCTCCTCAATGCTCAATGCTCAATGCTTAATGCTTAATGCTTAATGCTTAACGCTTAATGCTTAATGCTTAATGCTTAATGCTTAATGCTTAATGCTTAATTCTTAATGCTTAATGCTTAATGCTTAATTCTTAATGCTTAATGCTTAATGCTTAATGCTTAATGCTTGATGCTTGATGCATGATGCATGATGCTTGATGCTTGATGCTTGATGCTTGATGCTTGATGCTTGATGCTTGATGCATGATGCATGATGCATGATGCATGATGCTTGATGCTTGATGCTTGATGCTTGATGCTTGATGCTTAATGCTTGATGCTTGATGCTTGATGCTTGATGCTTGATGCTTGATGCTTGATGCTTGATGCTTGATGCTTGATGATGCTTGATTCTTGATTCTTGATGCTTGATGCTTGATGCTTGATGCTTGATGCATGATGCATGATGCATGATGCATGATGCTTGATGCTTGATACTTGATTCTTGATGCTTGATGCTTGATGCTTGATGCTTGATGCTTGATGCTTGATGATGCTTGATGCTTGATGATGCTTGATGCTTGTTGCTTGATGCTTGATGCTTGATGCTTGATGCTTGATGCTTGATGCTTGATGCTTGATGCTTGATGCTTGATGATTGATGCTTGATGCTTGATGCTTGATGCTTGATGCATGATGCTTGATGCTTGATGCTTGATGCTTGATGCTTGATGCTTGATGCTTGATTCTTGATGCTTGATGCTTGATGCTTGATTCTTGATTCTTGATTCTTGATGCTTGATGCTTGATGCTTGATGCTTGATGCTTGAAGATTGATGCTTGATGCTTGATGCTTGATGCTTGATGCTTGATGCTTGATGCTTGATGCTTGATGCTTGATGCTTGATGCTTGATGCTTGATGCTTGATGCTTGATGATGCTTGATTCTTGATTCTTGATGCTTGATGCTTGATGCTTGATGCTTGATGCTTGATGCTTGATGCTTGATGCTTGATGCTTGATGCTTGATGCTTGATGCATGATGCATGATGCATGATGCTTGATGCTTGATACTTGATTCTTGATTCTTGATGCTTGATGCTTGATGCTTGATGCTTGATGCTTGATGCTTGATGATGCTTGATGCTTGATGATGCTTGATGCTTGTTGCTTGATGCTTGATGCTTGATGCTTGATGCTTGATGCTTGATGCTTGATGCTTGATGCTTGATGCTTGATGCTTGATGCTTGATGCTTGATGCTTGATGCTTGATGATTGATGCTTGATGCTTGATGCTTGATGCATGATGCTTGATGTTTGATGCTTAATGCTTGATGCTTGATGCTTGATGCTTGATGCTTGATGCTTGATGTTTGATGCTTGATGCTTGATGCTTGATGCTTGATGCTTGATGCTTGATGCTTGATGCTTGATGCTTGATGCTTGATGCATGATGCTTAATGCATGATGCATGATGCTTGATGCTTGATGCTTGATGCTTGATGCTTGATTCTTAATGCTTGATACTTGATGCTTGATGCTTGATTCTTGATGCTTGATGCTTGATGCTTGATGCTTGATACTTGATGCTTGATGCTTGATGCTTGATGCTTGATGCTTGATACTTCATGCTTGATGCTTGATGCTTGATGCTTGATGCTTGATGCTTGATGCTTGATGCTTGATGCTTGATGCTTGATGCTTGATGCTTGATTCTTGATGCTTGATGCTTGATGCTTGATGCTTGATGCTTGATGCTTGATGCTTGATGCTTGATGCTTGATGCTTGATGCTTGATGCTTGATGCTTGATGCTTGATGCTTGATGCTTGATGCTTGATGCTTGATGCTTGATGCTTGATGCTTGATGCTTGATGCTTGATGCTTGATGCTTGATGCTTGATGCTTGATGCTTGATGCTTGATGCTTGATTCTTGATTCTTGATTCTTGATTCTTGATGCTTGATGCTTGATGCTTGATGCTTGATGCTTGATGCTTGATGCTTGACTGCTCTTAATGCTTAATGTTTAATGCTTAATGCTTAATGCTTAATGCTTAATGTTTAATGCGTTGATGCTTAATGCTTGTAATGCCTTAATGCTTAATGCTTAATGCTTAATGTCCTATTGCTAATGCTTAATGCATTATGCATAATGCTTATGTATGCTTAAGTTAAACTTAATGCTTAATGCTTAATGCTTGATGCTTAATGTTTAATGCTTAATGCTTAATGCTTATTACTTAATGCTTGATGCTTGATGCTTGATGCTTGATGCTTGATGCCTGATGCTTAATGCATGATGCATGATGCTTGATGCTTGATGCTTGATGCTTGATGCTTATGCTTGATGCTTGATGATTGATGCTTGATGCTTGATGTTGATGCTTGATGCTTGATGCTTGATGCTTGATGCTTGATGCTTGATGCTTGATGCTTGATGCTTGATGCTTGATGCTTGATGCTTGATGCTTGATGCTTGATGCTTGATGCTTGATGCTTGATGCTTGATGCTTGATGCTTGATGCTTGATGCTTGATGCTTGATGCTTGATGCTTGATGCTTGATGCTTGATGCTTGATGCTTGATGCTTGATGCTTGATGCTTGATGCTTGATGCTTGATGCTTGATGCTTGATGCTTGATGCTTGATGCTTGATGCTTGATGCTTGATGCTTGATGCTTGATGCTTGATGCTTGATGCTTGATGCTTGATGCCTTATGCTTGATGCTTGATGCTTGATGCTTGATGCTTGATGCTTGATGCTTGATGCTTGATGCTTGATGCTTGATGCTTGATGCTTGATGCTTGATGCTTGATGCTTGATGCTTGATGCTTGATGCTTAATTCTTAATGCTTAATGCTTAATGCTTAATGCTTAATGCTTGATGCTTGATGCTTGATGCTTAATGCTTAATGCTTGATGCTTGATGCTTAATGCTTGATGCTTAATGTTTAATGCTTAAATAATATAATATAATTGATATATTACTTTTAGTTTAATATAATATATTTGATATACATTATCAATTCCATCATAAAAAATTACTTATTTTGATATTTTTGAAATCAAATAATTAGAATAAAAATCTTGTTTAATTCGAGAATAATGTGACAAACGTGCCAATATTATGGGATGGAAAAATGCAACCGAAAATAAATATTTAAGCGCTTCGGTCAAAGATTCTTGAAACACTATAATGATTTCTTTTGTAATCATTAATTCACACATATATATGTGCGATTTAAAAAGATACCAACACGAATGTGGAGATAATGTTTTTATTGATAATAACACAAATATTATTGTGTATAGTATGATAAATAAAAATATAATTTATTGTTCGAGAATTATGTTCTCTAAAGAAGATAAAGTTGCGCAATTTTAAAAAAAAAATAAAATAACAATAAAACATCTTGTTTATATTTACTAAGTTGGTGTTAAAATCGATATTTCAAATTTGACGATTTTGAAATAAAAAACGTGTAATTTCTTTCCATTATTTTCATAGAAATTTGTTGAACCAATATCTTCAAAAAGATATTATGAAATAGATGAAAAAGAAAATTTATAAAGTCTTTGTATGACTTGAAAAATAAATTTTATAATAATGATATGAAAATTGAATCTTACTTCGATTAAAAATTAATGTGACAATTATATATGTCATAAAGACAATGAAAATTATTTCATTACATGTCTTTTGTACGATATTTTTATTTTTGAAAATTATGATAAAAATGATTAAAATCCACTAAGGTCGTAATTGCACTATACGAAATATCATGTTGTTATCACATGATATATTTATATTATTAAATAAAAAAATTTACGTCCGCAAGTGAATATGTTTACACTTGGAAGTGCAATCTACGGATGGAAATCTTCTAAGAAAATTATGATTAATATATTAAACGTTATAATCTATATTTTTGACTTATGTCGAAAAATAAAACATTTTTATGAAAAATATGTAATTGCATATACGAATACAGAATAGTTCAAAGACATTTTGTATACTAGTTAGCCAAGTAAACAATATTTTCATAAAAAATAATTTAAATTGTAATCATTTACGAATCACTATACTACTTATTAGAAGATGTTCAAATGTTATCTAAAAATGTACAAACGAGAATTCTAACTATTGTGTTGGGTCAAATTATTTTGACTAAGGGTCAAACTATTTTAACTAACGATATTTTGATGATTAGTTTGTATAAAACTTGAATAAGAAGGAAACTAAGTCGTTTAATTGTTTTTGTGCAGGTGCATCAAAACATGTTAAGTTTGACTTAGCTTGAATCAGGTTCATTAGACGTATTGGTTATTAGACGTACGTAGTTAGACGTACAGTCTAACAGACGTAGTTAGACGTGTAGTCTAACAGATACGTAGTAAGACGTGCAGTCTAACAATGACATAGTTAGACGTGCAGTTGTACGGATACGTAGTTAGACGTGTAGTCTAACATATACATAGTTAGACATGTAGTCTAACAGATACGTAGTTAAACGTACAGTCTAACAGATACGTACTTAGACGTGTAGTCTAACAAATATGTAGTTAAACGTGCAGTCTAACAGACGTAGTTAGACGTGCAGTCTAATGTATACGTAGTTAGACGTTTAGTCTAACGGATAGGTAGTTAGACGTGTAGTCTAACAGACGTAGTTAGACGTGCAGTCTAACCGACGAAGTTAGACGTGCAGTCTAACCGACGTAGTTAGACGTACAGTCTAACAAATACGTAGTTAGACGTGTAGACTAATGGATACATAGTTAGACGTGCAGTCTAACAGATACGTAGTTAGACGTGCAGTCTAACGGATACGTAGTTAGACGTGCACTCTAATAGAGATATAGTTAGACGTGTACTATAACAGATACATAGTTAGATGTGTAGTCTAACAAACGTAGTTAGACGTACATTCTAATGGATACGTAGTTAGAAGTGTAGTCTAAAAAATACATAGTTAGAAGTTTAGTCTAAAGGATATGTAGTTAGACGTATAGTCTAACAGACATAGTTAGACGTGCAATCTAACAAATACAAAGTTAGATGTGTAGTCTAAAAGACGTAGTTAGAGGTGTAGTCTAACAAAAGTAGTTAGACGTACAGTCTAACTGATACGTTGTTAGACATGCAGTCTAACAGATACGTAGTTAGACGTGCAGTCTAATGGATATGTAGTTAAACGTGCATTCTAACAGATACGTAGTTAGACGTGCAGTATAACGGATACGTAGTTAGACGTGCAGTCTAACAGATACGTAGTTAAATGTGCAGTCTAACAGATACGTGGTTAGACGTGGAGTCTAATAGACGTAGTTAGACGTGCAGTCTAATGGATACGTAGTTAGATATGCAGTCTATAAATACATGGTTAGACGTTTAGTCTAACGGATACGTAGTTAGACGTATAGTCTAACAGACGTAGTTAGACGTGTAGTCTAACAGATATGTAGTTAGACGTCTAAAAGACGTAGTTAGACGTGTAGTCTAACATACGTTGTTAGACGTGCAGTCTAACAAACGTTGTTAGACGTGTAGTCTAATGGATACGTAGTTAGACGTGCAGTCTAACAGATACGTAGTTAGACGTGTAGTATAATGAATACGTAGTTAGACGTGTAGTATAACAGATACGTATTTAGACGTGCAGTCTAAAAGATACGTAGTTAGACGTGAGTTAGATGTGCAGTCTAAAAGATACGTAGTAAGATGTGCAGTCTAACAGAGACGTAGTTAGATGTGTAGTCTAACGGATACATAGTTAAATGTGCAGTCTAACAGATATGTAGTTAGACGTGCAGTCTAACAGATACGTAGTTAGACGTGCAGTCTAACAGACGTAGTTAGACGTGCAGTCTAATAGGCATAGTTAGACGTGTAGTCTAATGGAGACGTAGTTAGACGTGTAGTCTAACAGACGTAATTAGACATGTAGTCTAATATATACGTAGTTAGACGTGCAATCTAACAGACATAGTTAGACGTGCAGTCTAACAGACCTAGTTAGACGTGCAGTCTAACAGTTACATAGTAAGAGGTGTTGTTTAACAGTGACGTAGTTAGACGTGCAGTTGGACGGATACGTAGTTAGACGAATACGTAGTTAGACATGTAGTCTAACATATACATTGTGAGACATTTAGTCTAACGGATACGTAGTTAAACGTGTAGTCTAACAGATACATAGTTAGACGTGTAGTCTAACAGATATGTAATTAAACGTGCATTCTAACAGACGTAATTAAATGTACAGTCTAATGTATACGTAGTTAAACGTTTAGTCTAACGGATACGTAGTTAGACGTGTAGTCTAATAGACGTAGTTAGACGTGCAGTCTAACAGATACGTAGTTAGACGTGCAGTCTAACAGACGTTATTAGACGTGTAGTCTAACAGATACGTAGTTAGACGTATAGTCTAACGGATATATAGTTAGACATGTCGTCTTAAAGATACGTACTTAGACGTGTAGTCTAACGGATACGTAGTTAGACGTGCAGTCTAATAGAGATATAGTTAGACGTGTAGTATAACAGATACGCAGTTAGACGTATAGTCTAATGGATACGTAGTTAGACGTGCAGTCTAATGGATACGTAGTTAGACATATAGTCTAATAAATACGTAGTTAGATATTTAGTCTAAAGGATACGTAGTTAGACGTATAGTCTAACAGACGTAGTTAGACGTGTAATCTAACAGATACAAAGTTAGACGTGTAGTCTAAAAGACGTAGTTAAACGTGTAGTCTAATGAATACGTTGTTGGACATGCAGTCTAACAGATACGTAGTTAGACGTGCAGTCTAACAGATACGTGGTTAGACGTGTAGTCAAACAAAATTAGTTAGACGTACAGTCTAATAAATACATAGTTAAACGTTTAGTCTAACGGATACGTAGTTAGATGTATAGTCTAACAGACATAGTTAGACGTGTAGTCTAACATATATGTAGTTAAACGTGTAGCCTAATAGACGTAGTTAGACGTGCAGTTTAATAGACGTTGTTAGGCGTGTAGTCTAATGGATACGTAGTCAGACGTGCAGTCTAACAGATACGTAGTTAGACGTATAGTTTAACAGACGTAGTTAGACGTGTAATCTAACAGATACAAAGTTAGACATATAGTCTAAAAGACGTAGTTAGAGGTGTAGTCTAACAAACGTAGTTAAACGTGCAGTCTAATGAATACGTTGTTAGACATGCAGTCTAACAGATACGTAGTTAGACGTGCAGTCTAACATATACGTGGTTAGACGTGCAGTCTAACAGATACGTAGTTAGACATGCAGTCTAATGGATACGTAGTTAAACGTCCATTCTAACAGGTACGTAGTTAGACGTGCAGTATAACGGATACGTAGTTAGACGTGCAGTCTAACAGATACATAGTTAAATGTGCAGTCTAACAGATACGTGGTTAAACGTGCAGTCTAATGAATACGTTGTTAGAAATGTATTTGTGCAGGTGCATCAAAACATGTTAAGTTTGACTTAGCTTGAATCAGGTTCATTAGACGTATTGGTTATTAGACGTACGTAATTAGACGTACAGTCTAACAGACGTAGTTAGACGTGCAGTCTAACAGATACGTAGTAAGACGTGCAGTCTAACAATGACATAGTTAGACGTGCAGTTGTACGGATACGTAGTTAGACGTGTAGTCTAACATATACATAGTTAGACATGTAGTCTAACAGATACGTAGTTAAACATACAGTCTAACAGATACGTAGTTAGACGTGTAGTCTAACAAATATGTAGTTAAACGTGCAGTCTAACAGACGTAGTTAGACGTGCAGTCTAATGTATACGTAGTTAGACGTTTAGTTTAACGGATAGGTAGTTAGACGTGTAGTCTAACAGACGTAGTTAGACGTGCAGTCTAACCAACGTAGTTAGACGTGCAGTCTAACCGACGTAGTTAGACGTACAGTCTAACAAATACGTAGTTAGACGTGTAGACTAATGGATACATAGTTAGACGTGCAGTCTAACAGATACGTAGTTAGACGTGCAGTCTAACGGATACGTAGTTAGACGTGCACTCTAATAGAGATATAGTTAGACGTGTAGTATAACAGATACATAGTTAGATGTGTAGTCTAACAAACGTAGTTAGACGTACATTCTAATGGATACGTAGTTAGACGTGTAGTCTAAAAAATACATAGTTAGAAGTTTAGTCTGAAGGATATGTAGTTAGACGTATAGTCTAACAGACATAGTTAGACGTGCAATCTAACAAATACAAAGTTAGACGTGTAGTCTAAAAGACGTAGTTAGAGGTGTAGTCTAACAAAAGTAGTTAGACGTACAGTCTAACTGATACGTTGTTAGACATGCAGTCTAACAGATACGTAGTTAGACGTGCAGTCTAATGGATACGTAGTTAAACGTGCATCCTAACAGATACGTAGTTAGACGTGCAGTATAACAGATACGTAGTTAGACGTGCAGTCCAACAGATACGTAGTTAAATGTGCAGTCTAACAGATACATGGTTAGACGTGGAGTCTAATAGACGTAGTTGGACGTGTAGTCTAATGGATACGTAGTTAGATATGCAGTCTATAAATACATAGTTAGACGTTTAGTCTAACAGATACGTAGTTAGACGTTTAGTCTAACAGATACGTAGTTAGACGTATAGTCTAACACACGTAGTTAGACGTGTAGTCTAACAGATATGTAGTTAGACGTCTAAAAGACGTAGTTAGACGTGCAGTCTAACAGACGTTGTTAGACGTGCAGTCTAACAAACGTTGTTAGACGTGTAGTCTAATGGATACGTAGTTAGACGTGCAGTCTAACAGATACGTAGTTAGACGTGTAGTATAATGAATACGTAGTTAGACGTGCAGTATAACAGATACGTATTTAGACGTGCAGTCTAAAAGATACGTAGTTAGACGTGAGTTAGATGTGCAGTCTAAAAGATACGTAGTAAGATGTGCAGTCTAACAGAGACATAGTTAGTTGTGTAGTCTAACGGATATATAGTTAGACGTGTAGTCTAATAAATACATAGTTAGACATATAGTCTAACAGATACATAGTTAAATGTGCAGTCTAACAGATATGTAGTTAGACGTGCAGTCTAACAGATACGTAGTTAGACGTGCAGTCTAACAGACGTAGTTAGACGTGCAGTCGAACAGGCGTAGTTAGACGTGCAGTCTAATGGAGACGTAGTTAGACGTGTAGTCTAACAGACGTAATTAGACATGTAGTCTAACATATACGTAGTTAGACGTGCAATCTAACAGACATAGTTAGACGTGCAGTCTAACAGATCTAGTTAGACGTGCAGTCTAACAGTTACATAGTAAGAAGTGTTGTTTAACAGTGACGTAGTTTGACGTGTAGTCTAACATATACATAGTGAGACATGTAGTCTAACGGATACGTAGTTGAACGTGTAGTCTAACAGATACATAGTTAGACGTGCAGTCTAACAGATATGTAGTTAAACGTGCATTCTAACAGACGTAATTAAACGTACAGTCTAATGTATACGTAGTTAAACGTTTAGTCTAACGGATACGTAGTTAGACGTGTAGTCTAATAGACGTAGTTAGACGTGCAGTCTAACAGATACGTAGTTAGACGTGCAGTTTAACAGACGTTATTAGACGTGTAGTCTAGCAGATACGTAGTTAAATGTGTAGTCTAACAGATATATAGTTAGACATGTCGTCTTACAGAAACGTACTTAGACGTGTAGTCTGACGGATACGTAGTTAGACGTGCAGTCTAATAGAGATATAGTTAGACGTGTAGTATAACAGATACGTAGTTAGACGTATAGTCTAATGGATACGTAGTTAGACGTGCAGTCTAATGGATACGTAGTTAGACGTATAGTCTAATAAATACGTAGTTAGACATTTAGTCTAAAGGATACGTAGTTAGACGTATAGTCTAACAGACGTAGTTAGACGTGTAATCTAACAGATACAAAGTTAGACGTGTAGTCTAAAAGACGTAGTTAAATGTGTAGTCTAATGAATACGTTGTTAGACATGCAGTCTAACAGATACGTAGTTAGACGTGCAGTCTAACATATACGTGGTTAGACGTGTAGTCAAACAAAATTAGTTAGACGTACAGTCTAATAAATACATAGTTAAACGTTTAGTCTAACGGATACATAGTTAGGCGTATAGTCTAACAGACATAGTTAGACGTGTAGTCTAACATATATGTAGTTAGACGTGTAGCCTAACAGACGTAGTTAGACGTGCAGTTTAACAGACGTTGTTAGGCGTGTAGTCTAATGGATACGTAGTTAGACGTGCAATCTAACTGATACGTAGTTAGACGTATAGTCTAACAGACGTAGTTAGACGTGTAATCTAACAGATACAAAGTTAGACATATAGTCTAAAAGACGTAGTTAGAGGTGTAGTCTAACAGACGTAGTTAAACGTGCGGTCTAATGAATACGTTGTTAGACATGCAGTCTAACAGATACGTAGTTAGATGTGCAGTCTAACATATACGTGGTTAGACGTGCAGTCTAACAGATACGTAGTTTTTTTTTTTTTTTTTTTTTTTTTTTGGGAAAACGACTTAGCGTCATTTCATTAAAAATTCCCAAAAACGGGAAAAAAAACCACGAGTTTAAGAGATCATTCTAGACAGGCCTAGAATGATTTTGAAGTCGTAACATTCTGAATAAAAGCTAAAAACGTAAATGAATTATATGTTTACAATGCTTTTAATTCTAGTGAGTTTAAAAAACGGTAAATTCCAGTTCCTGCAGATATTCCAGTTCTGCCCCGTGCTTGGAATTCCTCTCCACATTCCCGCGAGGGCGCTGCAATCCGATACAATATCTTTCCATAACTCGTCAATGCTCCTGCGGGTTCTGTCATATACCCTTGCATTCCGTTCTTGCCAAATGTTATACACCACTGCTCCAAAGCCGCACTTGAACACGCTTGTTGCAAATCTATTTCCCTTGGCTTTGAGTAGTGCCGCTTCTTTGATTTCATTCCATTCGCTCGGGAAACTGATCAGCTCCAGGCTTTTATAGAATCTGTCCCAAAGCTCCGAAGCAATACAACAGCTCCCGAATAGGTGATCTATGGTTTCTTCATTTCCTATGCATAGAAGACAGCTCGCGTCCGGGATGCTCATATACTTACTGATACGATCACGTGTGTTGAGTCTTTCCCAGAAGGCGAGCCATAGGATGAACTGGTGTCGAGGGATAATCTTCGTTGACCATACAAGAGGAGCCCATTCTACTTTCTGCGCTTTTTCCCGGATTACCTCCCATATTTTCTTCAATACCAGCTTCCCATTGTCCTCAGCTTTCCATTCATGAATATCCGGTCTGTCGTGTAGTTGTATGTTACTTATATGATCAAGTATCCTCTTTCCTTCTGGAATTCTTCTCAAGAGCAAGTTCCAATTCCCGTATTTGATGTCTCTGATTTTCGCTTTTACGCAGTCCCTTCTGATACGAGTATTTTGAAACTGCTCCTTGTCGATGATGGGCTGGTTTTCAAACCAAGGGTCGTGCCAGAATAGAGTGCCTTTCCCGTCCCCTAGTCGGATGTCATAAAGATCTGCAATATCGCTTCTTAGTTTAAGAATCTTTTTTAGAGACCATCTCATACCTTCGTGAATTTTGCAGGTCCAGATGCTGGTTTCGTGTTTCATAAATCTCGTATGCACCCATTTGATCCATAGTGACTCCTGATTGCGCTCCAAAGCCCACAGATGCTTGAAGGTTAGAGCCTTGTTCCACTCGATACAGTTCTTTAAGTCGATGCCTCCCTCGTCCTTCGGTTTGCAGAGAGCGGTCCATTTGACTTTCTTTCCTCCTCTTCCACTATTTCCCCAGATAAAGTTTATCATCAGTGTGTCGAGTTCCTTCATTACCTTCTTCGGAATGACCATTTGTTGCGCCCAATAGCCAACTATGCCCATAACCACGGTTTTGATAAGTTCGATCCTCCCTGCATAAGAAAGTTTTTTCGCTGCCCAGCCAGATATCGTGTTTTTTACCTTTTCAATCAGCGGCTTGCAGTGTGAGATCTCGATCTGCTTTGCAGTTAACGGAATTCCTAAGTACCTTATGGGAAATCTGCCTTCCTTGATGCCCATGATGTTGAAGATGTCCTGTTTTGTTTCGTCCTTCACGCCTCCATAAAATGCCACACTTTTGCTTTCATTAATAGTTAAACCTGTTACCTCAGAAAAGAACGTTAGTGCAGCCCTAATAGTTTTAATGGAATCAACGTCCGCGTGCGCTAGAATGAACAAATCGTCAGCAAAGCATAAATGTGTTACCTACTCTACCTCACAGAATGGGTGAAAGATGTATGGACGATTCTTTCGGAACATCGCGAAGATGCTCTCAAAGATCGCCATGATAGCTACGAAAAGGTAAGAAGAGAGGGGGTGCCCTTGCCTTACACCGTTTTCACCTTTGAAATAGCCTCTGTGGACTCCATTGACGCTAACAACAAAGCAGGATGATGAAACGCATTGCATAATCCAATCGATAAAAATCATAGGAAAAGCAGAAACAACCAGAAAGTCTCGAATGGCTTCCCATCTAACAGAGTCAAAAGCTTTCTTGATATCTATTTTGAAAGCCACTCTCGGGGATATTTTCTTTTTCCCGTAGCCTTTTAATAGGCTCTGCATGAGAAGAATATTATGAGAGATTGTCCTACCGGGGATGAATGCAGATTGATTAAGATTTATTATTTTTCCTATAAAATTTTTAAAACGTTTAGAAATGATTTTGGAAATCATTTTATAAATCACATTGCAGCAGGAAATTGGTCTGAAATCTTGTACTTTCTCAGGTACCGCAGTTTTGGGGATCAAGGTTAGGACGGCTGTATTCCATTGCTTTAACATCTTCCTGTTTTTGAAAAACTCCAGAACCCCATCAGTAACATCTTTACCCACAACCGACCAATTATCTTTGAAGAATTGTGCATTAAACCCATCAGGACCCAGACTTTTATTCCCATCAATACTAAACAGAGCTTCTTTAACCTCAACCTTCGTGACCACCCTTATCAACTCGCGACTATCTTCTGCAGAGATTTTCCTATCAATAATTTGATACAAGGTATTCAGGTGACTTTGATGCTGCTTTCTTGTACCCATAAGTTGCTTATAGAAATCAATAGCCAGATCTTGGACACCCTTTTGACCCTGAACATATTCACCATCATCATTCTTCAGCCTGTACACATTGTTTCTCATGTTTCTAGCCTTGCATTTTCTGTAGAAGAAAGCCGTGTTTTTGTCACTCAACGAAAGCCAGCTCTGTCTTGATTTCTGTCTAACAAAATTCTCTTCAAGCAGACTCAGATTCCTGAAGTTTTCAAGCGCATATCTTTCTGTTTCATTGAGTTGTTCATCACTAGCATCCCTTAATAACTTTTTCTGAACCTCTTCCAGTTCTTCTCTAGCAGCCAGAACTCTATTGGAGATATTGCTGAACTTCTTCTTGTCAAAGCTTTGGAGATGATTCTTCAGGAGCTTAAGCTTCTCAGAAACCCTATACATGTTGGAACCTCTGACATCTGTTGACCATACACTTTCGAGGATACCCTTGAATTTATCGTTATCCATCCAAAACAATTTAATCGGGCAGTGATCAGATATACCCGGATTCAAAACATGAAGTTGACTTCTCGGAAATTGGTTAATCCAGTTCTCATTTACCAGACATCTGTCAATTCTACTTTTTCTAATTTGTTCATTCCCTCTCGTAGAAGACCAAGTGAAGAAGTTCCCAGAATTGGTAGGCTCGATACAACCCATATCTCTGATGCAGTCATTAAATTCAATCATATCCCGAGTAATTTCAGATTCTGGGCTACGATCAGGTTCGTTTCTAGTTACGTTGTAATCACCGAGGACAGCCCAAGATTTATCAATACCGATCCAGTTTCTAAGACAATTCCAGAGGAGTCTTCTTTCCGTGCTTGAGTTGCTACCATAGATAATAGCAAGATTAAACACGATTCTTGTGATTCTATCTTTGACCTCCACCAGGATTGCTTGATCATTCGAAAAAAGAGTCATCACCTCAACAACTTTGTTATCCCAAATAACCCAGATTCTGCCCGTTTTGTCATTTGAGTTATGAATGATTTCCCAGCTACTATCAATACACAGTTTGCTAACTTTCTCAACGTTCCGACTTTTGACTTTTGTCTCAAGAATACCCATAATAGTGATCTTCTGATTCTCAATGATCCTCCTAAATTCTTTACATTTTAGAGGGTCATTGAGTCCCCTTATGTTCCATGTCACTATATTCATGAATGAATATAAGTGTTGGGTTCCTGACTTTCCAGACTGTCCTGGACCTCTTCATCAGAGAAATCATAAGCATCACTTGCCTCACTATCCTCAATGGCTACAGTTTGATTACATGGAATACTATTGCCATTGAGTGAGGGTTGCCTCATGTAGATCTCATCTTCTCTCGTGATAGATTTAGTAGCTTCTGGATCCAGGATCTTTCTGCTTTGTCTTCGATTTTCATCTTGTTCTGCTTTAGTAGATTTTTTCTGACTTTGAACCTCTTCACTACTAGATTCATGTTTGTTATCGATTTTTATTCGCCCTACTTCAGAATTAAGGCTCACTGCCTTATTCAAGACCAAATTGTCTTCTTCTGCACTTGATCTTTTGATTTCACAAAACCCAAGATTTCCCAGTCCATTTTCAAGAGCTTCTTTATTACTTATTCCAAACAGATACGTAGTTAGACGTGCAGTCTAATGGATACGTAGTTAAACGTGCATTCTAACAGATATGTAGTTAGACGTGTAGTATAACGGATACGTAGTTAGACGTGCAGTCTAACAGATACGTAGTTAAATGTACAGTCTAACAGATACGTGGTTAAACGTGCAGTCTAATGAATACTTTGTTAGACATGTAGTCTAACAGATACGTAGTTAGACGTGCAATGTAACAGATACGTGGTTAGACGTGTAGTCAAACAAAATTAGTTAGACGTACAGTCTAATAAATACATAGTTAAACGTTTAGTCTAACGGATACGTAGTTAGTCGTATAGTCTAAAAGACATAGTTAGACGTGTAGTCTAACATATATGTAGTTAGACGTGTAGTCTAACAGACGTAGTTAGACGTGTAGTTTAACAGACGTTGTTAGGCGTGTAGTCTAATGGATACGTAGTTAGACGTACAGTCTAACATATACGTGGTTAGACGTGCAGTCTAACAGAATTAGTTAGACGTATAGTCTAATAAATACATACTTAAACGTTCAGTCTAACGGATACGTAGTTAGACGTATAGTCTAACAGAAATAGTTAGACGTGTAGTCTAACAGATATGTAGTTAGACGTGTAGTCTAACAGACGTAGTTAGACGTGCAGTTTAACAGACGTTGTTAGGCGTGTAGTCTAATAGATACGTAGTTAGACGTGCAGTCTAACAGATACGTAGTTAGACGTGTAGTATAATGAATACGTATTTAGACGTGTAGTCTAACAAATACGTATTTAGACGTGTAATTTAACAAATACGTAGTTATACGTGAGTTAGACGTGTAGTCTAACAGATACGTAGTAAGATGTAAAGTCTCAAAGAGACGTAGTTAGACATGTAGTCTAACGTATACATAGTTAGACGTGTAGTCTAATAAATACATAGTTAGACAGGCAGTCTAATAGATACATAGTTAAATGTATAGTCTATTAGATATGTAGTTAGACGTGTAGTCTAACAGACGTAGTTAGACGTGCAGTCTAATGGAGACGTAGTTAGACGTGTAGACTAATAGACGTAATTAGACATGCAGTCTAACAGATACGTAGTTAGACGTTTAGTCTAAAGGATACGTAGTTAGACGTATAGTCTAACAGACGTAGTTAGACGTGTAATCTAACAGATACAAAGTTAGACGTGTAGTCTAAAAGATGTAGTTAGAGGTGTAGTCTAACAGACGTAGTTAAACGTGCAGTTTAATGAATACGTTGTTAGACATGCAGTCTAACAGATACGTAGTTAGACGTGCAGTCTAACAGATACATGGTTAGACGTGTAATCAAACAGAATTAGTTAGACGTACAGTCTAATAAATACATAGTTAAACG
>NW_025919219.1:0-999 GCF_907164915.1 Impatiens glandulifera
TCAGGTGTAAAGGGTCTTCTCATGTAAGGGTTGTGTGTTTCACATGTACGTCCACTTAGAATTCATTCAAGCGAAGATTTATTCGCTTCAAACTATTTCCTCAAATTATGCAATTTTCACTGTACACGAATATATGTTCGCTTATTTTCATATGTAATGAGATGATTTCATGTGTTTAAAATTTGAAAAATACCCATAATTTGCAACTTCATTAAAATATACTATTTTTTATTTTTTGTGATGTGACAACAATACTGCACACTGTTCCGATTTGATATGTCATTACAGGCTTAATACAGTAATCCATAGATATGAAATGATTTCGTTATAGGGTTTTATTCGAAAACACACTTCTTTTTTCAATGATGAAATATAATTTCAATACATTTCCGTTCACTGTGGTCGACCTCAAATATGAAGATCAAGCGAATAGTATTTCGTTTCGTGACAATGTTGTGTTTAATATAGAAACTCAGAGGCGAATGATTCTTCGTTTTCAAATTCATTAGAGTATGACATGAAAGTGTCAACAATAATATGTAACTTCAAAGATTGGATGCGCCATCATCTTCGTTTTCAAGGGTTTTACATGCGAAGAAATGTCCGTTTTACTGATTAGATACTGTGTAAGGAAGCGAGCAACCAATCGATGGATCAATCTAAGGGGTTTACATGAAGAGATCAGTTGTTTTACATTATACTTTGAATTGATCATGACATCCAAATTGCAATCATAGAATCAAACATAACAACAATCAGTCGATTTATATCACTCCACAATAAACTCACTACATAATGTAAAATATAACTTCAGACTATAATCAAACATAAATTCATAATATTGTTGAATACACAAAAATATTCCATAATCCGTTTACATAAGTACTGCACAGATTAACCAAAAATATAGCTGTTCAACAATACAAAGGAAGCTCTAGTCTGATTCATGAGAGGATGACTCGTCTATCGGTCCTGTCAGCGACACGACCTCATGTTCGA
>NW_025919220.1:0-2489 GCF_907164915.1 Impatiens glandulifera
ACTTTGTTAACCGGTAACGGATAGGAAACATTTACAAAGTGAACTGGAAAACTGATTTCGAAAAACCTGTGTGTATGATAGCCGGAAATGATCCAAATTGGCTTTGGCATAAACGGTTTAAATCACTGAATTTCAAAACGATTAACTTTATTTGTTCCAAGGAACTGGTTCACGGTTTTCCAAATGTTAAATTTTCAAAAGATAAAGTATTGTGCTGCATGTCAAATGGGAAAACAAGTGAAATCATCCTTTAAAAGTAAAGGAAATTATCAATCTGAAAGATGTTTAGAACTGTTGCATATGGACTTGTTCGGTCCGGTTAAAGTAACCAGTTTAGGAGGCATGCATTATACTATGGTAGTTGTTGATGATACTCAAAATTTACTTGGGTTACTTTCCTAGCTTCTAAAAATCAACAACTTCAAACTTGATTAAACTGATTTTGAGAATACAAAATGAAAATCTATTCGAGTAAACAAAATTAGAAGTGATAGAGAAACTGAGTTTATTAACAGTAATTTAACTACTTTTCTTGATGATTCCGGTATTAGGCACGAGTTGCTAGTGCCAGAACTCCTCAACAAAATGGCCTGGCTGAGGAGAAGAAACCGAACTCTCAAGGAAGCCGCAAGGTCAATGATAGCCGATTCGGGTATCGCTCAAAAGTTTTGGGCTGAAGCTATCAACACCGCTTGCTATACACAAAATCGATCTCTAGTGACCAAACGGTTTTCGAAAACTCCTTTTGAAATTTATTTGATCAAATTCCAAGTGTACGGTATTTTCGAATTTTCGGTAGTAAATGCTTTGTTCACAATAACGGCAAGAAGTACTTGACCGCTTTTGATGCTAAATCCGATGAGGGAATAATGTTGGGATATTCAGCTGTGAGTAAAGCCTACAGAGTATACAATACTAGGACTTTAACAGTTGAAGAAACCGCACACGTTATTTTCGATGAATCGGTTTGAGCGAAACACTGCATTACCCTTCGACCTTCACAACAGAATGGAAAATTTCAATATCTATTCAGATGATGAAGACGAGGTTCCGGTTTTTAGACGTTTGTCAAGGACCAAGCGGTTGATGTTGAAATTCAGCCTGATCAAGCTGCTTTACCGCAGAAAGTTGACGCTTCAGTTTCTACTGAAGAATCGGTCGGTCGGACTCTGTTCAACCTACCGATCAGTCTAACCTTGATCAGCCAACCGAAAGCTTGGTAGACACGTCTCGGATTAACCTCAAAAGGAACAAAAATCATCCTCTTGAACTAGTAATAGGTAACATATCCTCACCTATCCGAACTAGGCAACAAAATTGGATCACTATGAAACTCTGCTTTCATATCACAAATTGAGCCGAAAAAGGTGGATGAAGCACTGTCAGATCCAGATTGGATCTTGGCAATGCAAGAGGAATTAAACGAGTTTGAGAGAAATAAAGTCTGGTACCTAGTTCCTAGACCGAAAACAAACCGGTTATAGGCACACGATGGGTATTCAGAAATAAACTCAATGAAGACGGTTTAGTTACGAGGAACAAAGCACGATTAGTGGCTCAAGGCTATAAGCAGGAAGAAGGCATTGATTTTGAAGAATCATTCGCCCCTGTAGCTAGACTTGAGGCCATTAGAATATTTTTAGCATATGCAGCTTTCAAAAAGTTCAAAGTTTATCAAATGGATGTTAAAAGCGCTTTTCTAAATGGTAAAGTAAATGAAGAGGTGTATGTTAATCAACCTCTAGGTTTTTAAAAATCCAGAACATGAAATCACGTTTGAAACAAGCTCCAAGAGCTTGGTATGATACTTTGACTCAATTTCTATTTGATCACAAATTTACAATAGGTTCAGTAGACAAAACCCTCTTTAAATTTGAAAGAAAGGAGCAAATATTACTTGTTCAAATTTATGTTGATGATATCATATTCGGGTCAACCGACCCAAAGCTATGTGACAAATTTTCGAAAATGATGACTGATAGATTTCAAATGAGTATGATGGGGGAAATGAGCTTCTTTCTATGACTTCAGGTTAAGCAGATGGAGGCCGGAATCTTTATAAGCCAACCGAAGTATACAGCCGAACTGCTGAAGAGATTTGGGATGGATACATGTGCCGAAGCGGCTACGCCAATGAGTCCTTCCGTGAAGCTAGACAAAGATGAAGATGGTCAAGCCGTTGACATCACAGCATATCGAGGAATGATCGGATCGCTGTTGTATCTCACGGCAAGCCGACCTGATATCCTGTTTGCGGTTGGAGTGTGTGGAAGGTTTCAAGCAAATCCGAAGCAAACTCATTATACGGCGGCTAAAAGAATCTTGAAATATCTGAAGGGAACTCAAGAAGTGGGACTCTGGTATCCAAAAGACTCGAGCTTCAATCTAATAAGCTACTCAGATGCCGATTACGCGGGTTGCAAAATCGACAGAAAGAGTACAAGTGGAACCTGTCAGTTTCTAGGTGACCGGTTAGTTACTTGGAGCAG
>NW_025919221.1:0-32812 GCF_907164915.1 Impatiens glandulifera
AGGTTAAGGTTTTCTTATCTTTGTAGATTCAGGGGGCATAGTCGTAGTCGCCGTCGCCGAAGTTTTCGCCGCCGCCGCCGAACAAGAACAGAGAGAGAAATAAAATGAAGGAAATGAAAAAATTTGAGTATTTATATTAAACCTAATTCACTTCGCGTTACGCGAAAAGGGTAATTTTGTCTAAAAAAAATAAAATGGTCACCGGATCAATTTTAATTATAGGGTGACCACGGAGACAAATGCCCCCATCTTTAGGTCATTTCGTCCAATTTCCCTATATGGTAATTAATAGATATATATTTATTAATACGTTTAGTAGATAAAAGTGTTTGAAAAAGTTAAATTCATGTTATTTAAATGTTATTTAAAGAGTTTTGAAAATAAGAAGTTATTATATATATATTTTTTTAAAGTATTAATAATTTAACAAAAGAGGAGCGATAAGAGAGGGAATTTGGGAGAGGAAATTGGGAAGATAATGATGTATCATTCTATCACTACTGGTTGGAAAAGGATAAAGGGAGAGAAAAAAATTTTATTATTTTTTCGGGCAATCAGATTGCGCCACCACGTCATTCTCTCTCCGATTTCCCTCATAAATCCCTCACCCAATCATTTCTCTTTAACAAATTAAAAAATAAAATAAATTGAATGAAGCATCATATTGTATTTATCTATGAATTTCCTATTTTATTTTTAATTTTTTTAATATTGAAAGCTAACGTAGTCCTCGCGATTGAGTAGTAAAAGTTTTGAAATAACATTTTATAATTATGATTCTCATTTTCATTTATGGTGATTTAGGTAAAATTAAATCTGTGACATTTAGTCTCTTGTAAACCACTTGTGTCATTTAAATTAACTTAGTTAAATATATTAAATATAAATGTGTTACATTTTTATCTACAATAGATTTTACAATTAATTCATGTCATATTTATAATGTATTGGCTTTATCCATATCAACTATGGAATGCAGGGTAGGAAATTTTATTCTTGTTAATGTTTTTTATTTATTTTGAAATTTTAACTTGTGACATTTTTTTTTTGATATATATATATATAATGATGCTTAATTTTTAAAGTGTCTGGATTGCCGGGTAAAGAGCGGTAGTTAATTTGGATATATATGTGAGAGTAAATGGATACTTGGGTGGATTGTGGGTTGACCCGCCCATAAACTTAAAACGGTTAAAAATAAAATTAAAAATATTATAGGTATGGTTCGAACTTGCAACCTAACAAAATAATTATAATTTTTTAACCATTTAGGCTAATAACACTTTAAATTTTAAATTCAACACCAAATTTGATGAACGCGGGACATTTTAACAATATAAGTTCAACTTTTTAACTAACTAATATATATATATATACATAATGATGTTTAATTTTTAAAGTGTCCGGATTGCCGGGTCGAGAGCTGTAGTTAATTTGGATATATTTGTTAGAGTAAATGGATACTTGAGCCGGATTGTGGGTTGACCCGCCCATAAACTTAAAACGGTTAAAAATAAAATTAAAAATTCAATAGGTATGGTTCGAACTTGCAACTTAACAAAACAAACATAACTCTTTAACCAACTAGGCTAATAACACTTTATATTTTAAATTCAACACCAAATTTGATGAACATGGAAAGTTTTAACAATATAAGTTCAACTTTTTAACTAACTAATATATATATATATATATAATAATGTCTAATTTTTAAAGTTTCCGGATTGTCGGGTCGAGAGCTGTGTAGGTATGGTTCGAACTTGCACCCTAACAAAACAAGTACAACTCTTTAATCAACTAGGCTAATAATACTTTTTATTTTAAATTCAACACCAAATTTGATGAACGCGAGACATTTTAACAATATAAGTTCAACTTTTTAACTAACTAATATATATATATATATATATATATATATATAATGTAAGAAGATTAATTAGATGTTAGTTTAGTATGATTAAGAAGTTATAGATAAATTGTAATTAAATAAAAGTCCGGGGACTTGATTGTAATTGTTAATTTACTTATAACCCTAATTCCAGTTAATAGAAAATCAGTTTTTCCCAAATTGCTTTCTCTCTCATCTTGCTCTCAATCTCTTCTCTCTCAAAACTCAATTCCGCACATGGTATCAGAGCCTATTGCTAACAAGAAAGCTTAGAGAAACTAAAAATGGTTGGATCAAGCAGTGTAAGGATAGAAGAAGCTGAACTGGATACATCAAAAATGGCTCCAGCGAAGAAAAAATACAATGTTGATCCGTTGAATCTTCACGGTGCTGACAATCCAAACACTATTCTAAGCGCCATAACTCTCACCAGAGTAAACTACTTTTCCTGGACAAAGAGTATCAAACTATCGCTTCAAGCCAAAGTGAAACTCGGTTTTCTTGATGGAAGCTGTGTAAAACCAGAAGACGATGATGGAGCAACTCAATGGATGGTCGTAGACGCCATGGTTCGTTCCTGGATCTTAAACACTATCTCAAAAGAAATTCGAGCGAATTTCGAAGGAACAATTACAACACAAGATCTATGGCAAGAAGTCAAAGCTCACTATGAAGGAAACAACAGACCAACACTCTATGGACTAGAAAGAGACATTTCTACTATTAATCAAGGTAACCTAACTGCTGAAGAATACTATTCAAAAATTATGTTATACTGGGAAGAAATGGCTGGTATTAATCCGCTTCCGAAATGTGAATATGATGGCTCAAATATAGCAAATTGCCTTGGCTGCAGGGAAATTAAGAAATTTCATCTCATAGATGAGAATGCTAAACTGTTACAGTTCCTATTAGGTCTAAATGAATCTTACGAAAATGTTAAAGATCAGATCCTAAATTCTGATCCATTTCCATCAGTTCATAAGGCCTTTACAATGGTTCTAAACATTGAAAAGAAGAGGGAACTTAACATTCTCTATCATAACTCTCATGCTGCAATGAATGTCATTGAGAAAAATGAATCAAGTGAGAAAGTATGCAGTATGATTAATTCAAAATAAGCAGCAATGGACAAGAACAAACTCCTCTGCAAACACTGCAATATGAAAGGTCACTTGAAAGATGGTTGTTTCAAACTTGTTGGATATCCAGATTGGTGGATCAAGCCAAAAGACAAAAGGAGAAATACACAACAGACACATGCTCATGCCCAATCAGTAGTTCATGCACCTATGGATAAGGAAGAAAATATCCCTTTGATGGAAGACTTCAAACTGTTCAAATCATACTGGAAAACAATGAAGCACAACTCTGGATATTCTGCAGGTATTCCACATAACCTTGATACTAAAGTATTAAATTATAGCATGAGTTTAAATGATTTTGAAAATAATAAGGAGACATTAGTGTGGATTATAGATTCTGGAGCTATTAATCATATATGTCATGATAAGACTAGAATGACAAATCTAGAAATACTAAAGGAACCAGTTAAATTGTTCCTACCAGATGGTTCAATTAAAACCATAAATCATATAGGAATGGTACAGATAAGACCTAACCTAATCATAAAACAGGTATTAATACTTCAGATTTCAAATATAATCTGTTGTCTGTTTCTAGATTATTAAAAGATAACAAAATTAAATGCATATTTCTTGAAAACCAATGTTTGATGCAGGATACTAAAGAAAGAGTAACCATTGCAATTGGAAAAGAAAGCAACAACTTATTTCTTTTATATTGCAATCCAATTGAAACTAGTCTTTTGTTAAATAAAGGCATGTTGGCCAAACCATATGATTCTTCAAACAATTCTAGTTTTCAAGTTTCTAATTCTAGTATTGTCTGTAATAACGATGGTGGTATAAGACGATTTGAAACTTCAATTTTAGGTGAAACCTTACCTAAAAATGTTGATTTATTACATGTTAAAATAGGTCACCCATCTGAAATTGTGATGAAGTTATTGATTGGAAATAAACATATAGGATTATCACACTGTGAATCATGTGAATTGGCAAAGATGCACAGACAACCTTTTCAAATTAGTTCAAGCAGAAAACAAAACCCTTTTGAACTAATACACATTGACATATGGGAACCATACAAAGAAGTATGTATCATAAATACACCCTATATGTTAACTATAGTAGATGATTATTCAAAATCAATATGGACATACATGTTGTTTGATAAGACAACAGTCTATGACAAAATTAAAACCTTCCTCAATTATGTGCAAACACAATTTGAGAGAAGTGTAAAAATTATCAGATCCGATAATGGATCTGAATTTGTAAATAAATCATGTTCTAATATGTTTCATGACTTAGGAATCATACACCAAAGAACATGTAGTTATACACCACAACAGAATGGCATAGTTGAAAGGAAACACAAACATTTGGCAGAAGTAGCAAGAGCCTTAATGTTTTACTCAAATACACCTAGAAAATATTGGCTATTCTCATTATTAACAGCAACATATTTGATAAATAGGTTGCCTTCAAAAACTTTAGATTGGAAATCTCCATTTGAAATGCTATACAAAACTAAACCTAATTACATAAACTTAAGAGTCTTTGTCACCTTATGTTATGCTTCAAACTTATCTCCACATAAAACTAAATTTGACCCAAGAGCAAGAAAATGTATATTTGTGGGATATCCACAAAACCAAAAAGGATACACTTTGATAGAACTCGAAACAGAAGAAATGTTCGTTTCAAGGGATGTTAAATTCTATGAAAACATTTTCCCCTTTAAAGATGACATAATTAAAAATAAGGATGATGAAATAAACATTAATCCTCAAAATGGAAATGAATATGATGATGAACAAATTCATCATGAAACATATGAAGAAGACTTCATCCCCAATACAATAGAAACACAACATGAAACTCAAAATGCTCAAGAATCTGAAATAAACACAAACAGTCAAGAAATCATACCTCAAACAAGAAAAAGTGGGAGAAACACATGCACACCAAGATGGATGAATGATTATGTGGGAAATAGTTCAACTAAACCTATAGTCATTAATAAACATACACCACTCACATACCCATTTCAAACCAAAACAAAAGACAATGAATATATTAACTTCCTTTCAAATATCAGTACACATAAAGAACCAAATAATTATAAAGAAGCATGTCTTCATCCTGAATGGAATGAGGCGATGAAAAAGGAGATAGAAGCCCTAGAAATTAATAATACATGGATTCTAATAGAATTGCCAAAAGTAAAAAAGGCACTAGGATGTAAATGGATATACAAAACCAAAATACATCCAAATGGATCAATAGAAAAATATAAGCCAGATTAGTGGCGAAAGGATATCATCAAATTGATGGAGTTGATTTCAATGAAAGCTACGCACCTATAGCAAAAATAGTGTCTATACGAATTTTAATAGCCATAGAAAGTTACAAAAATTGGAAACTTGATCATATAGACATAAATAATGCCTTCTTACATGGAAACCTAGAAGAAGATGTTTATATGACACCTCCCTTAGGTTATGAAAAGGAAAAATCAAATCAAGTATGTAAACTGAAAAAAGTATATATGGATTAAAACAATCTGGAAGACAATGGAATATCGAAATCTCAAAAACTCTTATTGAAGAAGATTACAAACAATCTGCAAATGATCATTGTCTGTTTATAAAAACAAATGGGAACAAAATCACTACACTACTAGTATATGTAGATGATATACTAATAGCTGGAAACGACGAAATAGAAATAGAAAACACCAAACAAATATTAAATGCAAAATTCTCAATAAAAGACCTAGGAAATGCTAAATATTTCTTAGGCATTGAGATATCAAGGAATTCAAAAGGAATATACCTTAATCAAAGAAAATATGTTCTAGATATTGTACACAATATGGACTTATGAACTGCAAAACATCAAACACTCCAATGCAGAAAGGTTTCAAAACAGAACCTAAAGAAGAAGATAAACTAATTGACCCTGAACCCTATAGAAGACTAATTGGAAAACTATTATACCTTAATATAACTAGACCAGATATAACATTCTGTGTACAACAACTTTCGCAATATATGCTAAAACCAACAAAATCACACATGGAAGCAGCAATACAAATAGTCAAATACTTAAGAGGAAATCCTTCATTAGAAATTTTCTATAAGCAAATCAAGAAATACGAGTTGAAGCATACTTAGATGCAGATTGGGAATCATGCACAATAAGTCGTAAATTTGTAACTGGATTTTTTGTTTTTTTAGGAAATTCACCAATTTCTTGGAAAACAAAGAAACAGAGCACTGTTTCAAGATCGTCTACAGAAGCAGAATACAGAAGTCTAGCAAATACAATATGTGAGTTACAATGGATAACTTATATATTAAAATACTTCAACATAAAATTAAATTTACCAATTCAACTTTGGTGTGACAATCAAAGTGTTATTCATATAACAAAAAATCCAATATTTCATGAAAGGACTAAACATTTAGATATTGATTGTCACATAGTTCGAAATCAATACAAAAGTGGTTTCATCATTCTAGACTACATTTCAACAAAAAACAGGTCGCAGATATTTTCACGAAAGCAGTCGAAGGAAGTCATTTAGCCGAGCTAAAGACAAGACTAAATCTGCAAGATTTTCATCTTGAGGAGGGGATGTAATAAGATTAATTAGATGTTAGTTTAGTATGATTAAGAAGTTATAGATAAAATTGTAATTAAAAAAAAGTCCGAGGACTTGATTGTAGTTGTTAATTTACTTATAACCCTAATTCCAGTTAATAGAAAATCAGTTTTTCCCAAATTGCTTTCTCTCTCATCTTGCTCTCAATCTCTTCTCTCTCAAACCTCAATTCCGCACATATAATGATGCTTAATTTTTAAAGTGTCCGGATTGCAGGGTCGAAGCTGTGGTTAATTTGGATATATAGGTGAGAGTAAATGGATATTTGGGCTGGATTTGGTTGACCCGCCCATAAACTTAAAAAGGCTAAAAATAAAATTAAAAATGATATAGGTATGGTTCGAACTTGTAACCTAACAAAAGAAAGACAACTATTTAACAAACTAATCTAATGACACTTTATATCTTAAATTCAACACCAAATTTGATGAACGCGGGACATTTTAATTAAATAAGTTCAACTTTTTAACTAACTAATCTATATATATATATAATGATGTTTAATTTTTAAAGTGTCCAGATTGCCGGGTCAAGAACTGTGGTTAATTTGGATATATATGTTAGAGTAAATAGATATTTGGGCCGAATTGTGGGTTGACCCGCCCATAAACTTAAAACGGTTAAAAATAAAATTAAAAATGATATATGTATGGTTCGAACTTGCAACCTAACAAAACAAATACAACACTTTAACCAACTAAGCTAATAACACATTACATTTTAAATTCAACACCAAATTTGATAAACGCGGTATATTTAAACAATATAAGTTCAACTTTTTAACTAACTAATATATATATATATATATATAATGATGCTTAATTTTTAAAGTGTCCAGATTGTCGGGTCGAGAGCTGTAGTTAATTTGGATATAAATGTGAGAATAAATGGATATTTGGGAAGGATTGTGGGTTGACCCGCCCATAAACTTAAAACGGTTAAAAATAAAATAGGTATGGTTCGAACTTGCAACTTAACAAAACAAGTACAACTCTTTAACCAAGTAGGCTAATAACACTTTATATTTTAAATTCAACACCTAATTTGATGAACGCGTGTCATTTTAACAATATAAGTTCAACTTTTTAACTAACTAATACATATATATATATATATATAATGATGCTTAATTTTTAAAGTGTCCGGATTGCCGGGTCGAGAGATGTGGTTAATTTGGATATATGTTTGAGAGTAAATTGATACTTAGGCTGGATTGTGGGTTGACCCGTCCATATACTTAAAACGATTGAAAATAAAATTAAAAATGATATATGTATGGTTCGAACTTGCAACCTAACAAAACATAGTACCACTCTTTAACCAACAAGACTAATATCACTTAATATTTTAAATTCAACACCAAATTGATGAACGCATGACATTTTAACAATATAAGTTCAACTTTTTAACTAATAATCTATATATATAATGATGCTTAATTTTTAAAGTGTCCGGATTGCCGGGTCGAGAGTTGTGGTTAATTTGCTATAGATATAGTTCGAACTTGCAACCTAACAAAATATGTACAACTCTTTAACCAACTAGGCTAATAACACTTTATATTTTAAATTCAACACCAAATCTGATGAACGTGGTGGTTCATCAATAGTTTTTAACCCGTCATAATTCTCTTTTCACTCTGCGCTATAAATTTCACTATTATTAGTGAGTAATAATGGAAGAATCTATATATATAATGATGCTTAATTTTTAAAGTGTCCGGATTGTCGGGTCGAGAGCTGTGGTTAATTTGGATATATATGTGAGAGTAACTAGATACTTGAGTCGAATTTTGGGTTGACCCGCCCATAAATTTAAAACGGTTAAAAATAAAATTTAAAATACTATCACATTTTTACCGTAATATTTTTTCATGGTTTTTTATATTATTACTCGTGCAAATGCACGTGATACATTCTAGTTTAATTAAGTTTACTATTGTATATAGAAGAAAAAACTCTTTTTTATTTGTGTATTTTATTTTCATGAAATGTTATTTATGTGATCTTATAATCAGGCCCGACCGACCCTAAGGTAAGCCCGACAAACCATCGGGCTAGAGCAGCCCACTCCCCAGGGAAGCCCATTCATTTCGATTAGTGTGAATTTTAGTCAAACCTATTGTGTTTTTAAATAAATAGATGGTAGCTTAGTTGTTTAACATAAAAAAATTAGATATTATATCTAGTTATGTGGTAACAAAAAAATATTGAAAAAATCAAAATTTTCAAAATAAATAAAAAATTTGAGTTCTTGAATTGGTAAAATCGAACATCTAGTGTTCATGTTTTGATATCAATCAAGTATATGAAGTATAAGGAAACTATTGAAAAATTCTTTACACTTTAAAACAACTTTAAAACTAAAAACACAATTTTTGGCCATAAACTGTTTTGAACAAATTTATTATCACCCACGTCGAATGATACCTTTGAGATGATGATTTTAATGTTCATGAGAGGTTTGTGAAACTACCCAAGCTTTTGGATCAAATGATCTAAACCTCCATCAAAATTGCAAAACATGTAATATTGATGTTCTTGAGGACCGACATGTCCGACTAGGACCAAGAGATCCGAACGAAGATCTTCAGTTAGGACCGAGAGGTCTGACCGATGTTCTTCATCTAGGACCGAGAGGTCCGACAGAAGATTTTTACATCCGACCGAGAAGTCAAACCTAGGACTAAGGAGTCTCGCACCCGACCGAGAACTTCCGAACCCAGGACCAAACTGTTCGACCGAGTAGTTGAACATAGGACTGAGGGTCTCACACTCGACCGAGAACTCCTAAACCCATGACTGATGACTTTTACCCAAAACTAAGAGGTCCGACCTAGGAATAAGGAGTCTCGCACCCGACCGAGAACTCCCGGACCTAAGACCGATGAATTCCACCTAAGACCAAAGTGTCCGACCAAGAAGTCGAACCCATGACCAAGGAGTCTCGCACCCGATCGAGAACTCCCGAACCTATGACCGATGACTTCCACCCAGGACTAATACGTTCGACCAAGAATTTTGGCACCCGATTGAGAATTCTAGTCAATGACCGATAGGCCCTAACACCCTAACTGAGGGACTTCCGCACCCCGACTGAAGATCCTGAACCCGGATCGAGGGTTCTCGACGAAGACCGAGGGCTTTTTAGCCCCGAACGATAAAACGACTCGGGACCTAGGACACCGGTAGAGGCCTATTTGGTTCCAATTTTCAAATTCCAAAATTATTTTTGTAATTTTGAACCCTAAAACATTATTTAAAAATCCCAAAAATTAAAAAATGATTTCAAAATATTTTTGGGATATTTCCACAAAACAATATTTTGACAAAGGCTCATTTAAGATTTATTTTTAAACCATAATGCCTTTTAAACGGATATTCTTCAGATATTTTCCTCCCTAGTCATCATCAGCAACATGTACCAGTATTTAAATAATTTTTATTACAATTTTTTAAATACGCAAAACTCATGCATGTCTAGGACCGGAAAAATAATCGGTTAAAATAAAACGTTATACAACCGAATTTCAAAAGCCAAATTTACAAGTAGAGACCGTTCTTAAAATGGATACGGATGATAAAACTTTTTCGCGAATATCACCAAACTACGAACTTAAAGAAACTCTAGCTAAAATATGTTTGTACACGTATGCTTTTTTATTGATTTTTCAAAATCAATTTGCAATTCTATTTCAAATAAATAATCTTTTAAATTAATTATTTTTAATTAATTTAAACACATATTTTCAAATAATCAAATTTTAATTTGATTAAAACAAATCTAAAGATTACTTTAACTTAAAACCAAATTAATTATTTCTATAATTAATTTCAAAAGTTGTAAGAGATTATTTAAAATCTTTAAAAATAATATTTTATTTTAAAAAGATTCCTAGTACGCAAACCGAATTTAAAATTCTCGAACCTCGAGCTTTCTCTGGAACCAAATAATTTTACGAGGTTACAAATATATATTACTTAGTTCACAAAATCTTCGGTTTTAACTGTTCCAAAAAAACAAAAAATAATTTTAAGTGTTAGGAAGGGGTAATTGCAAAGTTTTTTCAATAAATTTTCGTTTTGACTCTTCCAAAAAAAATCAGAAAATAATTTTAAGTGTTGGGAAGGGTAACTACGAAGGTTTTTCATAAAACCTTTGGTTTTGACTCTTTCCAAAAAAAACATAAAATAATTCTAAGTGTTGGGAAGGGGTAATTGCAAAGGTTTTTCAAGAAACCTTCGGTTTTGACTTCATTAAAACCGAAAGATATTTCATATATCTCTCGGTATTTGACTTAAATGTAAATGGTGTTTCACTTTCTAATTAGTTTGTCTAAACTCTTAGATAAGATAATCAATTGTGTGTTATTTTTGAGTATCGAGATTTTGATTAATTTTATAAATGTATATGATTGTGTTTGATTATATAAAGATTTGTATATGTTTGTGTTTGATGATAATAAAGATGTGTGTAGAGTTTGATTATATGTAAGTGTTGGGATTGTGTAATGTTTTAAGGATATGAAATGTATTAAATTAATATTGTTCAAGCTAATTAGAAAGTGAAAGACAAATTAAATTTAAAAAATTAGAAGTGAAATACTAAAAGATATTCAAATATCTTCCGGGTTTGAATGGTAATATCGAGAGATATAAGTATATCTCTCGGTATTTGATTTCTTCATTTTTTTTAATTTACTAGGTGTTTATTTACCTTGTCTAAAATCCTAACTAAGCTAATCAAGTGTGTGTTTTTTTAAGTATAGGGATTGTGATTAATTTTATAAATGTATATGATTGTGTTTGATTATATAAAGAAGTGTATATGTTTGTGTTTGATGATTATAATAATATGGGTAGAGTTTGATTATAAAAAGGATGTGTATGATGATAATTAGGTTGTGTTTTAAATAGATGAATGTGTGTTGTTGATTTTTTAAGTTAAAAAATCTAAGGTTAAAAACCGAGAGTTTTAAGTATATTTTCGGTAATAGAGGTCAAAACCGAGAGATATAAACAACTCTCTCAGTTTTTCTCTTATTAAAATTTGTTTGAGATCCATCAAAATCGAGAGATTTATGCAAATCTCTTAGAAATATTAATAACCAAAACCCAGAGTTATACTTAAAACTCTCGTAAATATTAAAAACCAAAATCGAGAGTTATACCTAAAACTCTCGGAAATATGAAAGGGTCAAAACCGAGAGTTATATCTAAAACTCTTGGTAAAATCCCTTTTAATTAAAAAAATCTTTCCCTTTCCAAGTCACTATCTCCCGCTTCCTCTCTCTCTCCTTCTCCCGATCGACAGTCGCGCTTACCAGATCCACGCCAATAACGATAGACGCCGCCCACGCCCGACGCCGCACATGCCCGACTCCGCCCACGACCGCCGCCGTCGCCGCGCTTCTTCTCCTACCGCCCCCGCGTTTCTTCTCTTCAACTTCTAGGTTAGTTTAATTATGTTTATATTATATGGTTAGATTAGGTTTGATGTTTTTTAGTTTTAGGTTTGGTTTAGGTTAGTTTCTTGGATATAAGTTCCACAATAACAGTTTCTTAGAGGAGAAAATAGAAGAACATAGTGTGTAGAAAAACAGATTGAATAGAAGAATAGATTGATAAAAGAACAGATTGAATAGAAGAAATGATTGAATAGAAGAATAGATTGATAAAAGAACAGATTGAATAGAAGAACAAATTGAATAGAAATTGGGAGTTTAAGGTTCGGTCTCTGGTAATTAGAAAGAGAAAATATAGCAATTAGAATATCAAAAATACAATCCCCTCTCCTTGACAACACTATCCTTTACCAGCAATACTCTTACTATAGATTAATACTTCTCAGCCCTATCTTTCTGCATAATCTCCAAATGACGAGCAGTTTCTTTGCTTCAATATTCTGATTAGACTTGAGATTATCTAGTTGCAGTAACTGGAACTTATCATTCATTTGTGATTCCATCGTCTCGATGCGTTCAGTCAGATTCTAGATCATCTCTTCATTACTTTTGTTACGTGAATTCACCATTTTCAGCGGAAGTCCGAGGATCGTAAGCTCTGATACCACTTGTCGTGATCACCCTTTTAATCACGATATAAGTTCCACAATAACAGTTTCTTAGAGGAGAAAATAGAATAATAGAGTGAGTAGAAGAAAAGATTGAATAGAATAATAGATTGATAAAAGAATAGATTGAATATATAAACAGATTAAATAGAAGAATAGATTGATAAAAGAATAGATTTAATAGAAGAACAAATTGAATAGAAATTAGGAGTTTAGGGTTAGGTCTCTGGTACTTAAAAGAGAAAATATAGCAATTAGAATATTAAAAATAATATCACCTCTCCTTGACAATTATATCCTTATTTAAAGACTAACAAATTATAAAATAACCCCTAAAAGATATAACCACTTCTATTTCAGCCCTAGTCCAACTAACAATATCAGTAATAGAATCCTCATTGTTGTGAATATTAGAGTCACGACAGATTTCCCAGATTTAGAGTCGAAATTATTTATTCGTACAACAATGTGGTGAATTGCGCTATATATATATGTCTAGTTTCAGATTTTTCTCGACTCAGACTCAACGATCGGTGGCCACCATGCTTGTCGACGATGAATTCGCGAACGGATTCCTTGAAAGAAGCCGAGTTGATTAGATAACAGGAGGAACATGTTCATAGAGGAATTGACAAAATTGGGGATTATAAGTTTGAAAGGGAATGTTGATTTTTCCTATGGATGGATTTATAAGGGTTTCTCGATGAACGATGAACAAAGAGTTAAGTAGTAGAGATGAGTTGGATTAAAAAATTATATATTTAATATCTTAATATCTGATGTGGATAATATTTTTTTAATAATTATATATTTCTTAAAAATTATGAACACCTTTACATTTTTTTTCAGATAAATAAAATAAACTTTGATATATTTTTGTCAAATTTATATATATATATATATGTTAGAAAAATTAAGAAAGTTAATTTCTAAACCGGCCAACACTTACAAGTTTTGAATATTTATTCTAAATAATCAAAAAAGGAGAAATTGTTAGAAAAATTAAGTAAGTTAATTTTAACCGGCCAAAGAACTTAACCAGTCTCAAATTATTTGTGCAGGTACAGATTAAACCGCACCGGACCGGTTGAGACATGATGTCTCAAGAATCCGGTTAATCAAGAAAGCCGGTTCTGACTCCTATCACCGGATCGGCTGAAACTCAAACCGCATAAAGCATCTTCCGACCGACTTAACTTTTCGAACATCCTAAGGCCAACGGGAAAATATTCAAAAGTGATGAAATCTGTGAAAAATGACGTAATGAATATTTATTGGAAATGCAAAGAAAAAGGATCCGGATCAGAAGCATGCAACAAAAGCAATGATGACTGATTATCCAAGTCTGCAAGCAACATCTAATTCAGGCGGCCGGCCTAGTGCATGTCTGCCATGTGTCCAAAATGGCAAGGCGTGCACGCCACCCTTCTGAACCGGCACGGCTTCTGATGACCAATCCCACGGAGAGAGAAATGTGACCGTTTGTCATACCTCTCTTATAAATAGAGGCTTAAATGCGCTTAATAAAAGAGAGAAACAGTGAGAAAGAAAAAGACAAAAGTTTACGCGCGACTCCGAATAGTGATTGAAATCTTTGAAATTGTGTTGTATTGTGTTGTATTTACCTTGTGTAAAAGTATTACATCATTGTATGAGTGGTGTAACCGACGAGCAGTAAATAAGACTCGGTCGGAGTGATTTGTTGTAATATTCCAATTAGTGAATATCCTTCTCACTGTTTGAGAAGAAGGGGTGACGTAGGAGATTCAATTCCGAACATCCATAAAAATCTATGTCCTGTGTTCTTTACTTTGCTTTCCGGCTTACTTACTCTAAACCAAACCAAAACTCTATTCACTCCAACCAAACCGGTTTTCCCTTAAATCAAATCGAACCACCTCTTTCTCCTCTTTAACCGAATTTTCCTAATACATTCCAAATTGAATCGTGTACGCTGCTTCAGATTAAAATAGACACTTCCGCCCTTGAACTCGGTTCAAGAGTCTGTGACAATCTGTGTAGTGTTAAGAGCGGTTCTAGTCCTTAAACGGATTAGTTCCAGTTTGTGTTGTGTGTGTTGTTGTAAGTGATTACCGATATTCCGGACCCCGGTCCCCCATCGGCCATCTCGATCCTAACAAGTGGTATCAGAGTAGGAATTTTAACACTCAAGCAACCGAAAGAAGATGGGAAGCATGACCCACAACGATAAGCCACCGATGCTAAATAGTGAAGCGTTTAGCGGCTGGAAGATCACTTTAGATGATGAGATGAGCATCATCATAAAGGAAGAACCGATAAAGGTTAACAAGGAGAAAGAAGCATGGACGACTAAAGATAGGAGAAGAAGTAACCTGGACAACCATTGCATGAGACACATCTTCAAAGCTATAGACGATAATACGTTCAAAAAAATCAAAGACTGTCAACGTGTAAAGGAAGTCTGGGAAACTATCATTCAGGTTCATGAACGAAACGAAAGAACTAAGGAGAATAAAATCTTAGTGGCAACTCAAAAGTATGAGAATATCAAGATGAAACTGAGAGAGAACATGAAGGAGTTCAGTGATCGGTTCACTAGCGTGGTCAACGAGTTGTACACACTTGGAAAAAGATACGAAAACCGGGAGATCATTGTAAAAGCATTGAGATCTTTACCAAGTGCATGGGACATAAAGACCATGGTGATGAGGCAATCAAGCAATCTCGGACAGATGAAGCTGTACGACGTATTTGAGGACCTGAAAGCCTATGAATTCGAGATGAAAACTTGGATCGAAGACGAAGCATCAACATCAACCGCAACCAGAGCTCTAGTTACATCGGTGGAGCCAACGGTTCCTGTATCAGCCGCTCCGGTTCTTGTCAAAAGCGCTGACCAGATTAGTGAAGACGTGATGGACATGCTAGCCCAGAAATTCGGAAGATTCATGAAGAGAAATCAACCATCGAACAACAATTACAACTATAATTACGCCGACAAATCCAATGTAAGATGTTATAACTGTGATGGTTTTGGTCATTACAGGTCGGAATGCAGAAGACCGAGAAAAGACGACCGAAAACCGAGAAACAACTACCAAAGAAATGACTATCAAAGGAATGACAACCAACATATCGGTGAAGGAAAAGAAATCCATAAGGCACTCATAGCATCTAACGGTAAAAGCGACTAGGCCTACTCCGACACGGATAACGATGAAGAAAGAGTCACCCGCTTCATGGAAAATGTAGAAGAGGTATTTGACTTCTCTTTTAAAAGATTTACTAAAGAAGACTTAGTTACTGCACTCAACGACATGGTCGCTGAGTTCAAGAACTTGTCTGCGTTTATACTGACCCGGTTAAACTATGAAACCGGAGAGTCAAGTGGTAACGCTGGTGAGCCAAGCGGAACCACAGTATATGAACCAGCTAAACCATCCTTAGAGAATGAGAAGCTCAATGAGACATTTCACTAAGTAACCGAAGAAAATGAAAGAACCAAATATGTCACGGCTGCTTGGAAAATATCTAGTGAAGCGGTGAGTCAGATATCTAAATATCATAGACATCCCAAATGCAAATTTGGTCTTGGATACAAAAATAACAAATCCGCCAACTCGAACTATTCCAACGAGATGAAACTCACAAAAGACAATATTCCCTTTGTAAGATTCGTCAAGAGCTCTTCAACCGACAACGAGGCAAAACGTGACTCAAAACCGGAAAAATAGATAAAATATGTAAGTCCCACTGACTCGGAAAAGTGGTTTCATCCTGAGAGAAAGAAAGCCAACTAGCCAGCAGATAAACAAACCGAAACACGACCACAGAAAACTAAACAATCACCATCACGACAACATAAGGCACTCTTAGGCAGACAACAAGAGGTTAAGTCGAACACTGATAACACGATTAGACCTAACACCGGGACAGTTATCTGACTTATTAAAGTTTGGATCCCTAAGTGACTAATTAATCATGGACCCAAGTAAATGTGGGTACCAGAAAGGCGTATATATTTATTTTTTTCAGGATATGAGGAACAACCGGCTAAGAAACTCGAAATGGTACTTGGACAACGGGTGTTCAAGGCACATGACCGGAAACAGCGGACTTCTAGACGATATTATTCATGAAATCGGAGCAATGATCACTTTCGGCGACAACTCAAAAGGTAGAACCGTGGGAAAGAGTAAGATTGTTCATGGTAACTTGTCTATAAATAACGTGCTTCTAGTAGAAAACTTGGATTTTAACTTATTAAGCATTAGTCAAATGTGTGACATAGGGTACACGGTTGAATTTCATAAGAATGCATGCCTAGTTAAAAATCATCAGGGTGATACACTATTAACCGGAACAGGATAGGAAACATTTACAAAGTTGACTGAAAAACTAGGATTGAAAATCCTGTTTGCATGATAGCTGGGAACGACCCGAACTGGTTCTGGCACAAACGACTAAACCATTTGAATTTTAAAACAATAAATTTCATATGCTCTAAGGAATTAGTTCATGGTTTTTCAAACAACAAATTTTCGAAAGATAAAGTATGTGTTGCATGTCAATTGGGAAAACAAATAAAATAATTTTTTAAAACCAATGGAAACTTCCAATCCGAACGGTGTTTAGAATTGTTACATATGTATCTGTTTGGTCCGGTTAGGGTAACAAGCCTAGGAGGCATGCATTATACCATGGTAGTTGTTGATGATTATTCTAGATTTACTTGGATAACATTTTTAGCTTCTAAACATCAAGCTACACCGAATCGGATCAAATTACTTTTAAGGATGCAAAATGAGAGATCTATCCGAGTAGATAGAATCATAAGTGATAGAGGAACCGAATTCACAAATAGTACTTTAACTACGTTTCTTGATCATTCCGGTATTAGACACGAGTTGTCTAGTGCCAGAACACCTCAACAAAATGGTCTGGCTGAGAGAAGAAACCGAACTCTCAAGGAAGCCGCAAGGTCCATGATAGCCGATTCGGATATCGCTCAAAAGTTTTGGGCTGAAGCTATCAACACTGCCTGTTATACTCAAACCGGTCTTTGATCACTAAACGGTTTACTAAAACTCCTTTTGAAATATACCATGACAAAGTTCCTAACATCCGGTATCTTAGGATCTTTGGTTGTAAGTGTTATGTTCACATCAACGGCAAAAGTTATTTAACCGTATTTAATGCAAAATTCGATGAAGGAATAATGTTGGGATATTCAGCCGTCAGTAAGGCATATAGAGTTTACAACACTAGAACCTTAACGGTTGAAGAATCCTCTCATGTTGTGTTTGATGAATCGGTTGAACGAAACACTACTATACCCTTTGACCTTCACAACAGAATGGAAAATTTCAATATCTATTTTGATGATGAAGAAGAGGTTTCGGTCTATAGACGGTTTGTCAATGATCAAGCGGTTAACGCTGAGAATCAGCTTGATCAAGCTGATGTACCGTAGAAAGTTGACGCCTCAGTGTCTACTGAGGAAACCGGTCGGTCTGACTCTGTTCAGCCTACCGATCCGTCTAACCTTGATCAGTTAACCGGATGCTTGGAAGACACTACCAGAATAAATCTCAGAAGGAATAAAAATCATCCTCTTGAACTAGTAATAGGTAACCTCTCATCACCCGTCCGAACTATGCGACAAAATTTGGAAGAATATGAAAACTCAGCTTTCATATTACAAATTGAGCCGAAAAAGGTGGATGAAGCTTTGCTAGATCCAGATTGGATTTTAGCAATGCAAGAGAAACTAAACGAGTTTGAGAATAATAAAGTCTGGCACCTAGTTCCAAGAACGAAACGGAAATCGGTTATAAGAACACGATGGGTGTTTAGAAATAAACTCAAAGAAGACGGTTTAGTTACGAGGAACAAAGTCAGGCTAGTGGCTCAAGGATACAAACAGGAAGAAGGCATTGATTTTGAAAATCATTTGCTCCTATGGCTAGACTTGAGGCAATTAGAATATTTTTGGCATTTGTGACTTTCAAAAATTTTAAAGTTTTTTCAAACGGATGTCAAAAGTGCTTTTCTAAACGGTAAAATAAATGAAGAGGTGTATGTTGAACAACCTCCAGGTTTTAAAATTCCGGAACAAATAAGTCATGTTTACCGGCTGGACAAAGCCCTTTATGGTCTAAAACAGGTCCCAAGAGCTTGGTATGATACATTAACAATATTTTTATTTGATCACAAATTCACAATAGGTTCGGTTGACAAAACTCTTTTCAAATTAGAGACAAATGAACATATCTTACTCGTTCAAATATATGTGGATGATATTATTTTCGGTTCAACCGATCCGAAATTATGTGATAAATTCTCAAAACTAATGACTGACAGATTTCAGATGAGTATGATGGGAGAATTAAGTTTTTTCTTAGGTCTTCAGGTTAAGCAGATTGACACCGAAACATTCATAAGCCAGCCAAAATACACAGCCGAACTGCTTAAGAAATTCGGAATGGACACATGTGCCGATGCGGCTACTCCAATGAGTTCATCTGTGAAATTAGACAAAGATGAGGACGGTCAAAGAGTAGATATAACAGCCTACCGAGGAATCATCGGTTCACTCCTCTATCTAACAGTAAGCCGGTCGGACATCCTGTTCGCGGTCAAAGTATGCGGAAGATTTCAAGCCAATCCAAAACAATCACATTATACCGCGGCTAAGAGGATCTTAAAATATCTAAAAGGAACTCAAGATGTGGGACTATGGTACCCAAAAGACTCAAGTTTTAATTTAATAAGTTACTCTGATGCAGACTATGCAGGCTGCAAAATCGATCAAAAGAGTACAAGCAGAACATGCCAGTTTCTGGGAGACCGGCTCGTCTCTTGGTACAGCAAGAAGCAAACATCAGTTGCAACTTCAACCACGGAGGCAGAGTATCTAGCAGCCGGAAGCTGTTGTGCATAACTCCTCTTGATCCAACAACAACTAAGGGATTTCGGTGTAACCGCTGAAGAATCTCCAATCTTTTGTGACAACACCAGTACAATAGCAATCACATACAATCTGGTGTTGCACTCAAGAACAAAGCATATTGATATAAGGCGTCATTTCATCCGGGAGCATGTGCAACAGAAACACATCCGGTTGGAGTATGTCTCAACCGAACAACAAGTGACTGATATCTTCACCAAACCGCTACAGGAAGCTATGTTCTCTTACTTCAGAAAATTTTAGGACTTACTGATAATAAACAACTTATGCCATAAACACTATTGCATGTTTTCAAAACCTATATCTTTATGAAAAACCGGGACATAAACTCAGGGAGAAGCTCCCGCTTCTCACGCCATGCTCGGGAAATGTTTGGAAAAACTGGCTTGGATACTTTCAATAGGAAACTAAACATTCAAACATTCTAACCGGGCATATGTCTTCGGTTAAGTCTGGTAAACTCACATTATCAAATCACATGTAAATAAATCGAACGGTTCAAAAGACTCGAACAAAACGGATGGTTTGTTCCTTAAGCTGAATAAATGTCGGTTAAGCTTGACATTTCTTCACACTAGAATAAATCATCTCGATAAAAACAGTCATGGAAAATCAATCGATTAAATACATTAAAATTTCGATAAGTGGATTTTCGGCTAAACTTGGGACAGCTGACCGCGGTTTTCATGCATGCCTTGATGATAAAACCTATAACCAATAAAACAGTCTACCTCCAAAACGGTGAGGACACGTGTCCATCACTGAGAGAGGAAGACTAACATTTCTTCCATATATTTTCATCATGAAAATCTTTAGCCATCATTACTATTTCATTGGAACTAACCATTGTTTACCTAAACAAGCTAACTTCATATTAATTACTTTATGACATCACTAAGCACACCAACATTACTAACCTAGCCGAATCCCTGGCTATTTAACCTAGTCGAATCCCTGTGAATTTGTGATCAAATAAAAATGTTGTTAATGTATCGTACCAGGCTCTTGGGGCCTGTTTTAGACCATAAAGGGCTTTGTCTAGCCGGTAAACATGACTTATTTGTTCCGGAATTTTAAAACCTGGAGGTTGTTCAACATACACCTCTTCATTTATTTTACCGTTTAGAAAAACACTTTTGACATCCATTTGAAAAACTTTAAAATTTTTGAAAGCCGCAAATGTCAAAAATATTCTAATTGCCTCAAGTCTAGCCATAAGATCAAATGATTCTTCAAAATCAATTCCTTCTTCCTGTTTGTATCCCTGAGCCACTAGCCTGACTTTGTTCCTCGTAACTAAACCGTCTTCATTGAGTTTATTTCTAAACACCCATCGTGTTCTTATAACCGATTTCCGTTTCGGTCTTGGAACTAGGTGCCATACTTTATTTTTCTCAAACTCATTTAGTTTCTTTTGCATTGCTAAAATCCAATCGGGATCTAGCGAAGCTTCATCCACCTTTTTCGGCTCAATTTATAATATGAAAGTCGAGTTTTCATATTCTTCCAAATTTTGTCGCCTAGTTCGGACGGGTGATGAGAGGTTACCTATTACTAGTTCAAGAGGATGATTTTTATTCCTTCTGAGGTTTATTCTGGTAGTATCTTCCAAGCGTCCGGTTAAATGATCAAGGTTAGACGGATCGGTAGGCTGAACAGAGTCAGACCGACCAGTTTCCTCAGTAGACACTAAGGCGTCAACTTTCTGTGGTACAACAGCTTGATCAGGCTGAGTCTCAGCGTGAACCGCTTGATCATTGACAAACCATCTATAGACCGGAACCTCTTCTTCATCATCAGAATAGATATTGAAATTTTCCATTCTGTTGTGAAGGTCAAAGGGTATAGTAGTGTTTCGTTGAACCGATTCATCAAACACAACATGAGAGGATTCTTCAACCGTTAAGGTTCTAGTGTTGTAAACTCTATATGCCTTACTGACGGCTGAATATCTCAACATGATTCCTTCATCGGATTTTGCATTAAATACGGTTAAATAACTTTTGCCGTTGATGTGAACATAACACTTACAGCCAAAGATCCTAAGATACCGGATGTTAGGAACTTTGTCATGGTATATTTCAAAAGGAGTTTTAGTAAACCGTTTAGTGATCAAAGACCGGTTTGAGTATAACAGACAGTGTTGATAGCTTCAACCCAAAACTTTTGAGCGATACCTGAATCGGCTATCATGGACCTTGCGGCTTCCTTGAGAGTTCGGTTTCTTCTCTTAGCCAGACCATTTTGTTGAGGTGTTCTAGCACTAGACAACTCGTGTCTAATACCGGAATGATCAAGAAACGTAGTTAAAGTACTGTTTGTGAATTTGGTTCCTCTATCACTTATGATTCTATCTACTCGGATAGATCTCTCATTTTGCATCCTTAAAAGTAATTTGATCCGATTCGGTGTAGCTTGATGTTTTAAAGCTAAAAATGTTACCCAAGTAAATCTAGAATAATCATCAACAACTACCATGGTATAATGCATGTCTCTCAGGCTTGTTACCTTAACCGGACCAAACAGATCCATATGTAACAATTCTAAACACCGTTTGGATTGGAAGTTTCCATTGCTTTTAAAAGATTATTTTATTTGTTTTTTCCCAATTGACATGCAGCACATACTTTATCTTTCGAAAATTTGATGTTTGGAAAACCATGAACTAATTCCTTAGAGCATATGAAATTTATTGTTTTAAAATTCAAATGGTTTAGCCGTTTGTGCCAGAACCAGTTCGGGTCGTTTCCAACTATCATGCAAACAGGATTTTCAATCTTAGTTTTTCAGTCAACTTTGTAAATGTTTCATATCCTGTTTCCGGTTAACAGTGTATCACCCTGATGATTTTTAACTAGGCATGCATGCTTATGAAATTTAACCGTGTACCCTATGTCACACATTTGACTAATGCTTAATAAGTCAAAATCCAAGTTTTCTACTAGAAGCACGTTATTTATAGACAAGTTACCATGGACAATCTTACCCTTTCCCACGGTTCTACCTTTTGAGTTGTCGCCGAAAGTGATCATTGCTCCGGTTTCATGAATAATATCGGCTAGAAGTCCGCTGTTTCCGGTCATGTGTCTTGAACACCCGCTGTCCAAGTACCATTTCGAGTTTCTTAGCCGGTTGTTCCTCCTATCCTACAAAAAATAAATATATACGCATTTCTGGTACCCACATTTACTTGGGTCCATGATTGATTAGTCACTTAGGGATCCAGACTTTAATAAGTCGGATAACTTTCCCGGTGTTAGGTCTAATCGTGTTATCAGTGTTCGACTTAATCTCTTGTTGTCTGCCTAAGAGTGCCTTATGTTGTCGTGATGGTGATTGTTTAGTTTTATGTGGTCGTGTTTCAGTTTGTTTACCTGCTTGCTGGTTGGCTTTCTTTCTCTTAGGATGAAACCACTTTTCCGAGTCAGTGGGACTTATATATTTTATCTCTTTTTCCGATTTTGAGTCACGTTTTGCCTCGTTGTCGGTTGAAGAGCTCTTGACGAATCTTACAAAGGGAATATTGTCTTTTGTGAGTTTCATCCCGTTGGAATAGTTCGAGTTGGCGGATTTGTTGTTTTTGTATCCAAGACCAAATTTGCATTTGGAATGTCTTTGATATTTAGATATCTGACTCACCGCTTCACTAGATCTTTACCAAGCAGCCGTGACATATTTGGTTCTTTCATTTTCTTCGGTTACTTAGTGAACTGTCTCATTGAGCTTCTCATTCTCTAAGGATGGTTCAGCCGGTTCATATACCGTGGTTCCGCTTGGCTCACCAGCGTTACCACTTGACTCTCCGATTTCATAGTTTAACTGGGTCGGTTTAAACGCAGACAAGTTCTTGAACTCATCGACCATGTCGTTGTGTATAGTAACTAAGTCTTATTTAGTAAATCTTTTAGAAGAGAAGTCAAATACCTCTTCTTCATTTTCCATGAAGCGGGTGACTCTTTCTTCATCGTTATCCGTGTCGGAGTAGGCCCAGTCGCTTCTACCGTCAGATTCTACCGTCACTAAATGAGCCGTTTTGGTAGTATCTTATTCCTTGCTTGTAATGTTCATTCGTTCTTGTTGCTTGTAATGTTCATTTTGTGCACAACAATCTTCTGCTTGTAATGTTCATTCGTTCTTGAAAGAAGCCTAAGATTGTTGTGCACAAAAACTAAATCTTCCGCTCGTTTTGGTAGTATCTTATTCCTTCGAATTGAGTGAATAAAGGAATATGTGCTCCAATTTCGCTCACAACAAGAAGAAGAACAAGGTTGGAATAATAGTTTCAAAGCTATTTTTTGGAGATTTGGTGCTGAAGCTCCACGAACAATCCACCACATTCGTGGTTCCATAATGTCTCTTTCTTCCACGGAATTGGGACAACCAAAAATATCAATTTGCCCCGAAAAGCGAGCAAATTCAATATTTACCGCTGTTCTTGCTTCACTTGATGGAAAGTATCGTTTGAGGCACTTATTTTTTTCTTCCGATAGCTTAATATCAAGATGAGGAGGAATACGATTCGGAGCGGCACTAAGCCATGTGTCACTATAATACCTAAACAAAAACAAGTAAATAAATTAAATTAAAGCTCAAAGATGACAAAAATGATCTTAAGAAGTATGGTATTATATTATAAAATAAAAGTTCACCTCGGATTTAGTGAATGAGTCAAGCAATGAAGCGGTGAAGAGCTTTTAGTCCATCTATCTGTTAGTATTGCATAGACTACATCATAAAATTCAGAACCCTCCGTGAGCTCTTTCTCTTCATGCCTATATATGATATTTTTTACCTTCTCTATCATATCGTCCCACATATCATATATCAAATGAAATGAAGGTCTGTCGGTATCCGCAAAACGAAGCATATCATAAATAGGAGCAGTGAATTCTAAAATATAATCAAGTTTATCCCACCATAAATCATCAAGCACCGTGCTCCTAATAGTTTGAGCTTTCGAGGGATCAGATTCTCGGTAAGTACTCCACTCATTACAAAGAACCATTGATTCAAGTGCTCGTTTCACTAATTTAAATCTTTTGAGCATGACAAGTATCGAAGCAAATCTCGTTTGAGAAATAGAAATAAGTTTTAAAGGAGCAAATTGATTAAACATTGTTAAAACCATATTATGATTAAGAATATAATTCTTAATCATTAGTGCTTTGTCTCCAGCCTCTGTAATCCAGTGACACTCAACATATACATCCTCATTAGACTTGATATTCTTAGCAGCACATATATTCTTCAAAACCAAATTAAGTGTGTGCACAACACATGGAGTCCAAAATATGTGAGAATACATAGTCTCAATGAGCATACATGCTGCCTTGCAAACGGGTGCATTGTCCGTGATAACTTGAACTACATTTTGTGGTCCTACTTGCATTATAACTTCTTTAATTAAGCTGGAGATATAGAACTTGTCTTTGTATTCACCCTCACAGTTCACTGCCTTCAAAAACATAGGGCCACTCTTAGTAACAGTCATGAAATTAATCAACGGTCTTCTCTGACTGTCAGTCCAACCATCTGATACTATGGTCACCCTTTTCTCTTACCAAGTCGTCTTGATTGGTTCCAATAATCTTTCAATATGTTCCCTCTCCTTTTCTAATAACGTAGTTTGTAGTGCATTATAACAAGGAGGAACATAGCTCGGAATGTTGTTGTTGGCAGCAAGTGTATACGACTTGATGTAGTGGGGATTTCTAGCAAAATGGAAAGGTAACCCCCTGAATAAAATGCTCTTGCAATTTCGCCATCCACTTGTGCTCTCACCTCCTGATTAAAAGCTTTATTTATAGGACTGTTCTTGTCAACTGCTCTTCTTTTGGAACCTTGTTTGGCAGCATTTCAGCTCCTCCCCAGGCAGAATCTGATGAAGCATAACTCAATGGTGGGAGTGGAATCACAACATGCCTTTTTCTTTCTTCTGCATTTGCCATCTCCCTTCGAAGTTGCAACAAAATATCAGCAGTGACTCTGGGACACACTGAAACTCCTTCTCCCTTGATCTACAACATGTGTGCTTTAACCCTTGAATACGAACCCGTAAATTCCAGATTACAGAAGTTGCATTTAATTTTCGTATTTCCACCTCTCTCTTTCATTTTCACTAATTTTGTCACATGTTTCCACAGCGGGTCCTTATCTACTGAACTTTGTTGGCTTGGAGTGGCTGTCGTACTTGAAGCTGAGTTAGAGAAAGCCATTGATTCCATCTGCTATAATCTTTCTCTCTCTCACACACAGAAGAAGAAGAAGAACTAACCTGATAGTGGAAGAATGATAGTGGAAGACAGGAAGCCGAGAGAGAAGCACCGTAGAGATTAGGTTTTTTAATTTGGGGGCTGGGGGCTCATAGTCATATTTAATATTTGGGGGGTTTTTTAATTTGGGTTTTTTTTAATATTTTGGAACTCATATTTACTAAATATGTCATTCCCGCACCCCCCGCACCCCTCACCTTCGATTCTGGGATACGCCACGTGGCGCACCCCGTACGCACTCCCAGCCGCACCCCCACACCCACGAAGCACCTGGTGCGCAGTGCGCTACAGAAACGAAGCACCCATGCATCCTAGGTCTGTAATAATCTGTGTAGTGTTAAAAGCGGTTCTAGTCCTTAACCGGATTAGTTCCAGTTTGTGTTGTGTGTGTTGTTGTAAGTGATTACCGATATTCTGGACTCCGGTCCCCCATCGGCCATCCCGATCCTAACAATACAAATAAAATTTTACAATTTAATAAATAAATTTGAAACTTCTGTCCAACTTTATGCATAAATTAACATTTATCCCATTTATTAATTTAAACAAAGTTACTAACTTAATTATCCGTTAAAACTAATCAAACAACTACTCAAGGTGTCAAGATTCAGTATACAAATATGCAATTAAAACATTCTTAAACTATTTTCTAAAATTATACAAGAAATTAGGAGAACACAACACAATATTGCAATGTTGCCCGCAAGAATAAAGTTTGTATATATATTTTGCATGAATAATGTCTAATGAATGAAGAGCTTCGTCCATAGATGAGTAAGTCATTTGGAAATTTGGTTCCATTAAATTTCTAATATTGCTAATTTGTATTTTCACTATTAATACAATCAAATTGTATTTAAATACCCTCGTATCATCCATTCACAAAATAAACAAATTAATAATGATGGATGTTGTCGAGGCAATAGCGAATTTTAGGTTTGAAGTGCCCAAAAGAAAAGAAAAAAATTCTTATTTTTATTTTCCTAGATAAATTTTTTATGTTGTATTGAATGTTTATTTTTTTTGATTTTAAGGCCTCTCCAATTAAACTTTTCAATAATTCTCATAGATATATGAACCAATAGACCCTTTAAGTAGAGAGATTTTAACTAAATAAATTGAATGATCTAAAATTATTATGTTTACACTAGTAAAAAATCACTTATTAAAGGAGGACACAAACTCTTAGAGAAAACTTCAGTGCCTTCGTTGAAAGACCTCACCGAGAGCGATAAACGCCCTCGCGGATTCTCGGTGTTGAAACTGTCGGTGAAAAATAAAAGGATCTTTGCGAAGGCATAAGTATTTCTCGAAGATAATTCTCACCGACGTAGGAGCATCCAACTTTTGTTCGGAATTTCCATTTTTCAATGTCGATCAGATTTCTTAACACCAAACTAGGTTTATATAGAAAAGAGTATTAGAAATTAATTAATTTCAATCATTTGAATCGTTAAGATATTAAGAAATTATTAAGAAAGTAACATGTTGACTTACCAGAGGATTCATCAAAATATCAAACAAAAAACCTAAATTAGTAAGAAAATTTAACACACATCTTATATAGTTCAAATATCACTCAAATAAATATCATCATGTCAGATTTATTATAATGAGGCATGCTAACCTATGTAATGTAAATCCCTAAATCAATTTAAATCCAGTAGATAAACAAACATATCTAGTGAAAGGCACGCAATTAACATCAATGTTCATAGTAAAAATTTATTAGTCGATGGAATAGAAAGATACCATAAACATACATGAAACCAGCCATGGCCTAAAGACATTCATAATCTACTCCTAAAAGACTGAAAATTGCACATAAAGTATTGGTTTACCCACAGTTCATCATGCTACAACTAAGACATAATTTGGAAGTTAACCGATTATGAAAGTAAACTAAGAGATTATAAGACTTACCCGTTAATATATTAGCCAAACAATCAAAAGAATGAAAAACAGAAAGAATAAGTAGAGTATTATCAAGTCATAATATCAGAAAGCATCATTTGATATTTGGCTGTTGAATATCTATTCAGGGGACTTCATTATGTTCAGAAATGAGAAAGAGATTATGTTCATAAATCTATTCCAGAGACTTCGTTATGCAAGATTTTCTAGGTGGATTTGGATTGTGTCCATAAACATAAGTCGCCAAATAACAATACAAAATGACAGACAATCTAATCAAATTGAAAACCCAAGTCATAATAGCTGAACTAATTCAACTTCATATGTATCAACAGAAATTGAAAACCTAGGTCAAATTAAAAACCTAAGTCATACAGAAATAATGAAAGTTACCTAAGCAATTAATATTGGAAAACTAATATTAAAGGATTCTGGAGATTGTTCAGAAATTAATATGGATATTGCTTAGGTATTGAAGGCGGAAGATACGTATCTGGAGATTGTTGAGCAATGTTGAAATAGTGCAGCTTGATTGTTCAACAATAGAGCACGAACTAGATCTGGAACACTCTTCTTGATAATGAAAGATGGAGCCTTCAATCCATCTTCCAGACAGAGTTGCGGGGCGACGGACGGGCGGGCGGATCGGGGCGACGGACGGGCGGGGCGGGGCGAAGGGCGGGCGGGGCGGGGCGACGGACGGGCGGGCGGGCGGGGCGACGGCGGGACGGGGCGACGGGCGGGCGGGCGGGGCGGGTATATAATAAAAATTAATCTCTTTATTATAAATATATATTAATATACATCAATTACTATTGGCTTAAAACTAGACTATTTTAAGTAGTCACTTTGGTTATTAAAAAATATTTATATTTGTTATTTAAAATAATATTATCTTATTTTTTAAAATAATTAATCATATTTTTTAGGTACAGGAAAATATTGAATTTTTTTAGATACACGAATATATATATATATATTTTTAGTTATATAATTGTTAAAAGATTAAATTTTAATTTTTTATGATGAATAAATTAAACATCAATTAGACAATAAAAAATAATACTTAAGAATAATATATAATAAAAAAAGTAAAATAATAATATAAAAATTTTATAGTTATTAATATATTCATATAATTCATTTAAGTAAATTATTAATATTTAAAATTAAGTTAATAAAATTTCAAATTATTTTAAATAAAAAAACATTAAGTTTATAAAAGATTTATTGAGAATAAATAAATCAAGCAAATATATTTCCAAGTTTGTTTCAAATAAGTCCCTAAAGTATACAAGTTTTCAAATGATATTTTCTTGACGATCTTGGTAGTTGCTAGTATAAATGTATAAATATAAGCTATGATCGGTATGATTTGGATATATCCTCGTGTTAACTATATTCATGGCGGCGAACCACTTGAAGAAAGAATCTGTCGTGATTCTTCGGTTGGAAGGAGAAGATCTGCTTAAGTTCTTGAACAGCCCTGATTTCGAAACAGTGACTATCCCTCCTCTTTGGGAGATTGATGGGTGTTTTTTACATTGTGTCATGAATGCTCTAATGAACCTGACCGTGGATCATGGAATGCCTCCCGTTTCTGATACTTGGGTAATAAATATAAAATTGTCGTTGAGTTATGTAATTATGATATAAATTTGATTAATTTATTGTTTTTGAACATTGAAGGTAAAGAGAAATATTTTAATTCCGTCTCTTGATTTGGGCTATGTTCACATCCACGATGAAGATTTAATCACACGTGAAACTATCTTGGAAGAATTAAAGAAGGCGGTAAGAAGAATTGCCCAATATTTGAAAGAGAACCCTGTGATTCTTGCCCGTAATGAGTGCATCTATGATGGAAGTGAGATCAAGAAACTGCTGTCAAACAAACTTGAGTTAAATAAGGTGTGTATATGATCATGTTCACATCATAATTTAATCGCAGTCATCATTCTATTGACATGAAAATATCGCAGATCATCGATGATATGATGCAAAACTTGGAAATGGATGATACTCTGGATAGTTTTGCACGTACCTTTATTAGTGTATCGATGGGGTTCTCTCAATTCGGCAAAGAGAAAGTAAGTAGGTTTTGATTAGTGGGTCATAAAGTATTGTTGTTAATTCTTCATGGGTTTTGCAGACGGATAATTTGATAGTAGATATGATGAAGAATTTGGATGATGTTGATGATGTTTTTGTTGATGTTGATGATGATGATTTTGATGATGATGAAGATGATGAAGATGATGTTTTAGTTGATGATGTTGATGTTGATAATGATGTTGATGATGATAATAATGATAATATTGTTATTGTTGTTGATGATGTTAATGATGATGATGATGAGAGGAAGAAAAAGAAGAAGAAGAAGAGTAAGAATGAGAAGGAGGAGAAAAAGAAGAAAAGTAAGAAGAAGATGATGATAATAAAAATGATAAAGAGTCTTGCATTGACTCTAGAGAAGAAACCGATCACAATTGTCACGGATTCATTTGTTGAAAATTAGTTTCCTCTACCTCCTATAGATGTTAATTCCACCAATACGGTTAAAAAATAATACTAATCTAGAAAACAATACTTTTTATCAGTGTAACAATTCATTTTCGTAAATATATACTAATTACTTTGGTTTTATCTTTTAGGATTCTAGGTGTGATTAGGATTTCAGGATTTACAATTTGAGTTGGATTTCGGTTTTTAAGAGGTAGGATTTTGGTTGGGGTTTGAATTTTAAGATTTAGAATTCCGGGTGAGGTTTGAACTTTTGGTACTTACATTTTTTTTTTTTTAAATAAAGAATAACTCGTTTCTCAATTAATTGAGAGGAGGAAGTATTAAAATATTATTTTATAACTGTGTTATATTTTATTTTTAATTTTTTTAATATAGAAAGCTAAGTAGTCCTCGCGGTTGAGTAATAAAAGTTTTGAAATAACATCTTATAATTATGATTCTCATTTTCATTTAAGGTGATTTAGGTAAAATTAAATCTGTCACATTTAGTCTATTGTAAACCACTTGTGTCATTTAAACTAACTTAGTTAAATATATTAAATATAAATGTGTTACATTTTTATGTACAGTAGATTTTACAATTATGTCATATTTATAATGTATTGGCTTTATCCATATCAACTATGGATTGCATGGTGGGAATTTTATTCTTGTTAATGTATTTTATTTATTTTGAAATTCTAACTTGTCACATTTTTTTGGTATTTAATTAAGTTTACTATTGTAATATAGAAGAAAAAACAATATTTGTTTATGTAAAATAAAATAATTGAATAATGTTATACATCATCTAGATCTATTTTGTTGACTGAAGTTTGTCTTTTTTTTATTTGTGTATTTTATTTTTATGAAATTTTATTTATTTTATCTTCTAATCAGGGTCGGTCCTGGTGTAAGCCCGACAAACCTTCGGGCTAGAGCAATCCACTCCTCAGGACAACCCATTTATTTTGATTAGTGAGATTTTTAGTCAAATCTATTGTGTTTTTAAATTAAATAGATGGTAGTTTAATGGTTTAACATAAAAAATTAGAGAATTTATTTAGTTACGTGTTCAAACCTCACCAAACAACAATATTTAAAAAAAAAATTAAACTATACCAAAGGTAACAAAAAAAATATTGACAATTTTTTCTTCGGGGCTGCCCAAAACTCGTGGCGGCCCTGCTTCTAATCACTAAACATGCAATTAAGATCTTCTGCTACCGATTGCCGTGTTCTCCTGTGGCAGACCAATCAGATTGCAGCATTATTATTTTATTAATAAATCAATCTGGGTAGCAGACGGAGGGAGGGAGAATCCGGAATCCGAGTTTCATTCCGGGTTCACACAAGACGTCGTTAACGGCAGCGCCTTTTAACGGCAGGAAATAATATAATATTCATATAGCACCCGGATAAGATATCTTCGCTCAGGGCACCGTGTTAGAAGGAATGGTGAGAATCGATGGGAGCGAAGATCTCCACGCCCATGAGCCCTGACCCTCATGTAAACCTCCCATACCCACCCATGAGAAGACCGTCTGCCTACCATGGAAATACACTTACCCGTCTATGTAAAGACCAAAATTAACGGGAATTTTATATTTCCATTTATTAAATATTAAATGAATTTTATAAAAAATCACATTCAGCAAACAAACAAATATTCGCTTCAATTACTTCACTCTAATTTTTTTTGTTTTTTTTATTTAATTTTTTGGGGGGGGGGGGGAAAGCCCAGGAGCGAAGACTTATTCGCTTCAATTAATTTTAATAAAACCTCATGTAAACCCCTCAACCTACCCATGAGAAGACCGTTTGCCTGTCATGTAAGTTCACTTACCCGTGTATGTAAAGACCAAAATTAACATGCATTTTAGATTTTCATTCTTTAAATATTAATTCAATTTATTAAAAATCACATGCAGCAACCGAACAAATCTTCGCTTCAATTACTTCACTAATTTTTTTTATTTTTTTTTATTTTTTTTTTGCGGGGAGAGGCTCAGTAGCGAATACTTATTCGCTTCAATTAATTGATTTTCATAGAGAATACCCCTTCGCCCAGATTCAATGGAATGAATAGACGCCTTGTGAGAGAATATTTGTTCGCCAAGACCATGTTCCATGTAAAACGGATTGAATAGTCGTTTTTTGAGAGAACACTTATTCGCCCCTAGTCCAGGTGTCCTGTGAAATGGAATGAATAGTCGCTTTTCGAAAGAAGACATGTTCGCCCAGGTTCCATGAATATATATACACCATAATATGATTATTTTATAATCATTTCCGCCCGATTCATCTCTCTCTCTTCCTGCCTCCTTTCACGGCGATTCGCAACCGGCTCCCCGTCGACCAAACCAGAAACAACATCTTCACGTCTCCACAATGGTACGTACTCCTGAATAGTAACTTTTCATATTTAGGACTATGAAACCACTAAACTAGATT